>NC_060242.1:14536215-14821215 GCF_021155785.1 Neodiprion fabricii | reverse complement strand
CTTTTCGAAACGAAACGAGTGTTTCAGTATTTTTACAAATAAACGAAAAATCGAAAAAAAAATAAACTACAAATTATGATGATGAAACCAGACGAAAGAAACAACGGAAAACCTTGTTGGATAAAGTCACGGGGAATTGACATTCACATGGGTGTGATTATACGTTAATGATACATACACATTATAGATATACATGTATCATAAGGTTGGTCGTGGTATAAGAGATGGAAATGATGGTTACTGTGAGCGACTTTTTATTCAGTTTTCTTATGTATATAGATTTACGATTATAAATACATATACAGACGAACTAATTTGATGTAAGGAATAAATTATCCAAGTATCGCATGTTATGTGAATCTCCTTACAATGTCGAATGAAGAATGATATACATCTCATGAATGTATAAGTCATGGCATTCTAGTTTTGAAATTAAACGAATGGGCTAGTTTGAATTCGCTGATGCATTCATTATAACAAATTTATGAAGATCAAGAGGTCTGATGAGTTCATTCAACAGTTGTAGAGGGGGATAAACGAACAAAATAACATGTTGGCCGAAGACGAATTATAAACGCGCCTGTGACGTAGAATTGATAATTGTGATGTACTGGGAAAATATTAGACTTCTTTCTTTCTCGTGTAATTGAATCATGGTAAGAATGTAAATAGATTATTATTCTATACGCTAATACCATAATGATATAATGAATGGTGTTCGTTTATTATAAATTCTATATAAATAATGCGAAAATCCTAATTAAAGCAATTAGCGAATATAATATAATTTGTCCAATAAATTCTTATTTATATGGAAGATATCTATTTGTAAATGCAGGGTGACAGCGTCGAGCGCTTAAGTGCTCATGATCTATATGTGAATGGATTCTAAAAAATCTCATCATCCGTTGAAATCCGTCCTAGTTGACAGATTTCATGCAACTACCAATTGCCATTTCATCAGCCACGTTGCTACCCTGTTTCTTCATACTTCCAGCTAGTAGGTATATTGATATCAGTATCAATTTCGAATAGTTCTTGTCTCTTTGCCTGATGAAAAGCAATTGCGTTCTATGTCGGATTTGGAAATCGGATTACGACCTCGATACGGGGTAAAACAATTTCAGGATGAATTTGCGGGATATACCTATCGGTAATTTCCTTCGGGAAGTGGTTAATACAAATTTTTCAAGAGTGTGACCGATTGTTTTTCATCTTCATTTAAATTCATAACTATAGTACAATTGACATATAAATTTGGTATACTCCTCATCCTGCTGTAAATATATTTGTATAATTAGATAATACTTGGAAAGGCGTGTCCGTATTTTATAGTAAAAGGGTATGGAGAAGGACGGTGTTGCGTTATCTGCGCAATGGTAGCCGCCAAGTCTCGGAATACAATGCGTACTCTGTAAAATGAAAACTTGAAAGCCTATCGGAGTGTATCCCAAATGTAACGTGCTCCTGAATCGAAGCAGTTACTGTAGATATTTTCAGGGTCATAGATTAATAAAAATAAATTTCTAATAGCCCCTGCATACTCGGAATAATTGAACCACAATGACCTGGACAATTTGTTACGTATCAAGTATTAAAAGAAATTGCGAGGTTCTCTGACTATTGAGTAATGGTATGATTAAACGATTTCCAGCTTAATCCAAAAATCTTATCTTAACAAAAAGGATGACTGTAGACTGATGCGAAAAAAATGATCCGTTTCTATATTTTTTATATTTTTTATATTCGACGCGTCCCGCTTGTTTATTTTTATCTTTTACTTTTGTCTTTTCTCTATCGCCATTATTATCAATAACTTGCTTTGACTTGAGTTGCAAGAAGGCACCACTGACTATATGCTATTATAATAGAGTTTGTGCCCGCTTGTTTAATGATTCATAGTCTCTTCACATGCCGAACAATATTTCACAATTGAAAACAAAATCCAGCAGCAAAATGTGTTCATTGAGTCACGACTTGTATTCGTTTGAATCGGCAATTTGCACAAATTTGTGGTATTCCGTAATTTTCAGGTGCTCTTGTGACAACTAGGGTTAAAGAAATCGGTTCTTCGATCTTTTCTATCTCACATTGTACGTAATATAGAAAACTTCAGACAACATTTGTGCTGTGCTAATAGGACCACAATTCTTAATTTATGCAAGCTTGTGGATATTTCATGATTTTCGTTCGCTTATAAAATGCGACGAGTCGCTTTTAGGTACAGGCAATTCTTGCGGTACCTTTACTACATCGACGTTGGCTTTTGGGAGCTACATACTTTCCCGAATTATCCTTGCAGTTTTTTGCTACCGGTAGGCGTTATGCTCTATATAATATTATGCCATATAGTCATCCCAAAGTTCATACACAATTTTTTGCTGAGTTAATACACGTATTTGGCAAATCGCGTACGATTACGAATTGAATTAACGGAACACATAAAACATATCGGACACATATTGTACAGTTGTTGAAATCGCCGTGGTTCGTAAATGAAAGGAACGAATTACTTTGTAGATGTGTAATGATGAATTAAATTAGGACTCGCGAGTAAATGAGTAAAAAATATAATCAATTCCATATGCACACATACGCAAATGCATGTAGACATACACGTGATATATATACCCATATAAGTACAACTACAACATTATTTGCGATTATTGTTTGGATTTATAAATGTAAGTATATATCTCTGTATGCATATTCTTGATGTATGTTATGTACACATAAAATGCGATAAGCATTAAGCGCTAACTATCATCCACTACCGTATTTTTTGAACCGTTAGTTGATAGACTATCGTTATAAATGTTGTTAAATTTATCTTTATTTTTATCACCACCACCACCACCACCACCACCACCATCATCATCATCATCCATATTATTATTATTTATATTGTGTCGAATTCTTTAATTTTAACTTTCCTTTCTCATAAGTATCTTCTGTTTTCATTTACGTTTCTGGTTGCGAATCGGCCTATTAGTTGTACAGGCGATCTAACTACCTCACTTCATAATTTAAATAAATGGTTTTCATTCATAGAAATACATGCGATGCCCTTTGCTTTTCTACTTTTGCCATATCACTTCAAGTTGTAGCCCGAAGATTTGATGTTCCAGAATAAATTATTCAAGCGGGGGTGTGTCGAACTACAGTCCAGTCAAAGAGCTGTAAAGACATAAATATGAAATAACGAAGGTTTGAAAGTGCAACTGAAATTAATCGAGTTGAATTTAGTCGAAACAATATACCTTGAACACAGGGAAAACTTTTAAAATCTATAAAGTTCAAGTAAAATCGTATAATTATTCATCAATTCGAAGAGATTCCATAATCGAGTTCTTTATAGATAAAATCGCATCGTATGCCTAATTTTGATACATTAGGGCTCATTGTTTTGGTAAATGGATTCTCTACAAATCCATAAAATTAGATTTTGGAGAAAGGAGTATTTTTCATTAAGTTACTGGTTGACTATTCATCACTTATAATAATTTCACTAATCATGTTCTTTTATCGACAGAGAATTCAAGTAGAAAATATGATTTAGTTGATTTGTACTCGAAGAGAAAAATGTTGAATCAAAAACAAACAAGCCAAAAAAACTGTTTTTCGCGATACTTTTCATCATCGTGGAAAAGTAAGAGTCAGTCAGTTTGTCCGACAAACTTCCGGGATGATCTCGAAAACGGCCGAGTGAAACATCTGAAACTGCTGGGACTTTGCAAACAAATCAAAAGTTTTTGAAGGAAAAATTAGAACAAAAATGTCTGAAAAATAACACAAATACACATTAAAAAAAAAAAAAAAAAAATATACCGTGTGTCTATGAGAAAAGTGCGCACCTTATGCGCCTGCGTCAAGGCGTTCGAATTTTATTGGCTGACAGTTACCTAGAAAATGTCCCTAGGAGTCAACCGCTACCTGTGGGTAACTATTGCCGGTGTTATTATGAAAAACAGTTCGTTGATTCGGAGCTAATCCGAAGTAAAATAAATCAGACACACGTTAATCGTGTCAATCAAATCGTCGGATTCCTTCGACGGTCAATTTATTACTGTAATCCGGAAATCATTATTAACAAAATACTTTACCAAAACTTCGAGCTTCCCTTGCAAACTTGGAGGAGGTTATGTTAAATTATTCTATCACTTGATTCTATGATTTCCGTCATGTTCTGATCTCTACTATTCTAAGTGTCTAAATCTCTTCTCTGTGAAGTTTAAAATTGTATTCTTACTACCCTGTTCGATGTTTTAATCTCTTCTGCATTCTGTTCTGAATCTGGGTTAACTTGGTGAAAAAGTAGGAGGAGTATAATACAGTCGCGGTTTCTCGCGGGTCTGAAATGATAGGTTGAAGCTGATTAATACTCGAGGGTGCGAGACGGTTGCTTCAGGAAAGTAAGTGGTGAAGCACTAATTGGTCGCATCGTTGTTAAAACAAAGGCGCTATCCCTAGCTTTGAGAAAGAGGGCTATCTGCCTGTGAGCTATCCACTTAGACCATATAGTACATGCATTGCGCATTCCCTCTGCTTCTGTACAGTTCCGTATGGTCCCAATATATGTACTGGAGCACCACGCTTACCGCCAAAACGTCATGGAGCTGCGCGGAGGACGAGATTGCGACCTAGCTTTAAGTTCTGCGCAGCGATGCTATCGAAGGTGCGCGTCGAGTTGCGCGATCGACGAAATCGATGACGGATCGATTATTGCGTATTCTTGTGGGTATGACGTCACGTGTGGGATGGCTTATCGAGATCCGTGTTGCGGCAGGTAGTAGGTTTTTGAAACCACTCTAGTTCTGGCGGTCGTGATTAGTAGTCACGTTTTGGGGGAGTTTCGCGAAGCAATGGAGTCGCCCAAAAATCGCGAGGGGAATGGAAAGGGGGTTGCAAGGATGTAGAAGGTAAGCGCTGCTTCTATCTCCGCGATTGAATTTCGAGCATAATCGCGAAAAGGCTTGCCGAGTAACGGATAGCCGTTTTGGATTTGCTTTGTAGAGAAGTACTCGAAATTCTTTTGCCGATTCTTTTGCTTGATGACCGTAGCCTGAGTACGCGTGTTAGAGTAGAGTAAATTTTGAGCTTCTGAGAAAGTTGAGTAGAGTCACGGGTTTTAGTTGAATCTTTCTCGTTAGTGAAATCAAGTATAGCCGAATTTCGCTGTACCGGGTCGAGCCGCGTTATCGTTTTTTTTTTAGTGTCACCGCTCGAGTAGGTCGGGAAGTGCCGAATTGGAGTGCTCGGATTAGCGGGTAACGTTTTGGAGGATTTTGAAAAGAATTAAGTTCGGATGCGTTGCGATTGCGTATAGTTTAGGTTACGTTTAGTTACGCCTGCATTGAGTTCCGTACCCGTTATTCAAGATAATGTAGATTGAGTTGCGTTACCTTGAGCTTGTGTTTAGTTGAAGTTAAATGTAGTGGTGCTTGCGCTCAGTTAAGTTTACGTTTAGTTAAGATAGTGTTTAGTCGAGTTGAGGTGATGTATAGTCAAAATTGCTGTTGCGTTGAGCAGCAGTTGAGACGAGAAGTTTGAGCATTGAGTTTTAGTTGCGTTTAAAATATAGTAGCGTTTGCGGATTCGTTTAGATTTAGGACAGCTCGCGGTAGCGTCGAAGCTCCGAGTCGGGTGAGATCTCGAGTGAGATTGAGGACGCCGTCTGTTCGGTAGCCCGACGGCGCACCGTCAAATAATTAGTTTTAGTTTCGTTTCGAGCAATAATCGTCATGGAGAACAAATGGCGAATTTGCAAATTGAGAATTGCGTATGAGGATTTTGTGATCGTTGAGTGACGTTTTAGGTAGGGAGCCGCGAGCTCATTAGAGTAAGAAATAGAGTAGGTTACGTGTAATTTTCTGTTTAGTTTATACTCGCGATGAGCGATTTTTGGATTACATTTTTTTTTGTTTTGTATCACCGCTATTGTGAAATATAAGATTTTATTTTACTTTTGTTAAATATCGTGTGTAGTTCGAGTGTCTCTCTCTCTCTCCAAAAATTACCCCTCCCCTCTCCGCGGTACTGAGCTATCGAGCATATGCCCGAGGAATAGCGCATTAATGATTTCGAGGCGTGTTAATCACGCAAGGCGCCCAACAAAACTTTGCGATATTGTTTTAGATCCAGGGTACATAGTGGACGCCAAATTATTGTGCACGCGGTAAGTTCTCGGTCATTTTCTCCGAGTGACTGAGGAGCGGGAAAAATCCACGTCACAATGTTTAGCCAAATATTATTAAGATAGTTCAACACTTGGTAAGAAGCGTAAACGATCGAATTTAACTAGTTCTACAGCTTCTTTGTATTTGAATATAAATTCGTCCGTCGACGTTATCTATTTTTAAACTCACACACTTTATGATTATATCTTCTTTGATCTGGTTTTTCTTTTATATCATTCATTCATTTCATAATTACTCGTTTGGAGAATATACGTTATCTTTTATCAATCAAAATCATATTCAACTATTTATTTTGAACGATCACCTATCCCACTTCATCATTATAAATTAGCCTCAATCGTTTAAACAACTCTCACAGCCCGGTATAGGACTAAGCAGCAACGTATCCATATTACCGGCTTATCGAGAGGGAAGTCTTTCTTAGTTTTTAATTTTTATACATTGTGGTTACGTGGGAGCATTTTTGATTATTTAAAATCATTAACTACCACCGCTCAGCACACGTCTCACCCCCACGTAACATAGGAATTTTTCCTGTTGGTCTCAGAGGTTGATCTCGATTCGCCTACCTTTTTCTTCAATGTTTCTTCTTTTTCGTTTCCCTTTTTTCTATTATTGCTCGTTTCCACGGAAATACTACAAGCCTGACGGAAAGTGTGTTTGAACCCGTTCCCTCTCCCCCTGTCCATCATAATAAACATCGAAATAATATAATGGGGGATGGCATAGGGCACGGTCTTACATACAGGTCTGGTATCTCCGGCACTTTTGAGTGGTAGGGGGTGTCACCGTTAGTGAGGCACACGGTCTTTGTTTCCCATCTATCCGCTAGGGGCGCCATTGGCCCGGGGTACGATAGATAGATACCGATAAGATAACCTGCTCATCGAAGTTTTTAACAGTTCAGACCGTGGACAGTTCATAACTCAGTGTACCGTGCTCAGTGTAAAGTGTGTAAACGGTGTAAAAAAACGATTCCTCCGCGTTCAGAAATGCCGAAAGCCTGCATCGTCCCGAACTGCTGGAAAACGTTCAAGAACGACAGTGGAAAGTGTTTCGTGTTTCTCAAACTGTCTCAAAAGTTGTGAGCCCTTGCTTGATAATTATAGATTTCATTGACTTAAACATTTGAGGATTCCGTTAAAATAAAACAATTATCACACCCGCCATGGAATGCTAGTAAACATCTCAATCATTTTTGAAGTTATACTTCTTTAGGCGCGTTATGAAAAACTGATGAGAGGGAAATTTCAAGATGCGCGCGCATCAGTGTAACACAAAATTGTAACACAAAATTAACAGGATGAAGTTGCCCACTCAACCGAATTCATTAAGTCTCGAAACAAGATGCGCGCGCATCACTGTAACACAAAATTAACAGGATGAAGTTGCCCACTCAACCGAATTCATTAAGTCTCGAAAAAAAGCTAAATATTTATCCACATGGTTTTAGTTTTTACAGTCACAACACGTGTTTTATTTTCATACAAGTGCGAATTATATATGTGGCAATAAAATATATTCAGTAGTGATTTAAATTGAATATTTGGATTAATATTATTTACTATTTGTGAATATTACTGAAAAAATTGTGCTAAAATACTTTTTCAAGTGCTCCAATATAATTGAGGTTAGTTATTCGTATGTATTATTTATTGATATAAATTAAAATATCATTATTGAAGTTATATTTCTTTATTTAATATAATTAATACTAAATATTATTAAAAAATTATCAATGTTGAATATTTATTATTTAATGATGCCAGAGAAGTATAACTTCTCACGTGCGTACATAAGTACACGCACCCATTTTTTTTTATTCGCATCTTTCTTCATTTTTGAGTGTTATTCAGGATTGTTGATTCCGAAAAATCAGCTGTTCGGATCTGATTTATGATTAGCTCACCCCGAGGGGGCAGCGCTACAGACGGCGAAGACGAGAACCACGGTTTTGCCTCATTATCTGAGTCATTCCCCACCCTACTAGTTATCAGACCTGTATGTAAGACCGTGGCATAGGGAAATCACCATCGAGTTCATTAGGTTAATATCGGTGTCTGGTGGTCAAACGGTTGTGCGTGGGGATCCGACAGAAATCACAATCTCCCCGCGTTATGTCCTATTCCAATTCTAACTATTGCGAGTCGCTCTAACGGGGTGGTGCTGCAGGTATAGCTGAAGCGTCTGCACCAAATTGACAAACGAGATAATGCCGCACTGTGGGTGATTGCGTTGGTCAAGAGTTTACATCTGAGATCCTACCGCAGCGGGCCTGTGTTTACAATCAGCCTAAACTAACAAAGCTACAACACCAGCCTCTCACCAACATTGATTTACGTAAATTTGCCATCGAAGAGGAAATTTTACGTTTTGCAGCAGCTTTTCATAAAGATAGATCTACCATAATCAGGGTCGTGATCATGAGTGATCGCACAGGATCGTGATCATGAGTGATCGAATCGTCAAATACAGCCCAATTAGCGATATGCTGAAAAAATTGGTATAAGTCAATTTTATAATGAGGTGGAACTTCTCCCAGCATGATGTCTATCAAACATAACTCATCGTGAATTTCATGTCAAGTTTGGAAAAATAATAAATAATTAAATCAATAAATAAATTTATAAATAAATAATGGATACTATGATGAGTGAAAACATCTATTCAAAGCATCCAACAGCCATTTTTTCAACGACATATTTCCCCCACTACCACCTTGTAAAAAGTAGCTGACTTGCTGTTGCGTACCAAGCAGCATTTAGGCTAAATAGACTATAGTTAGCACAACATAGTTTGTGAGGTCTTTCAATGATTTCTGTTTATATCTAAATGTTCACCCGATGGACGGTCAGATGCGAAACATGCTTTCGTACCTGACCGCCATAAACGAAGGCCATAAAACCTTCGTCTGATAAGCTGGCACCCTCCATCCAACATCTTCTGCTTTTTTAGTCTGCGTGCCAGCTGTCAGCAATATAGTTTTATTATAGAGTGCATCTACGCACATTTTTTATGTTCTTGGCATGTTCGCCAGATTTGCCATCTGGCAATTTAAATTACCACTCTTCCGTGATTGGCGATCTCTGGACCTCCTTCTTGGGGTTTCCGGTCTGCTTGACCAATCATCGGTCTCATACTATTCGAATCATGAAGTAAGCGTCAACGCCTTCTTCTCTAAGGATCTCGAAATCAGAGATGAGTAGGGAGATCTCCAACGCTCGGCTTTTCGTGATACCAGCTAGGTTGGAGCGTCGACGTGACACCTACGCGGCCACGCACCGAAGGTGGCCCATTTCCGACCTGACACCTAGGCGGCCATGCACCGAAGGTGGCCCACAATCGTGCATATATAGATATACTCGGTCGCTCGAGCAAGCGGTTGCCAATCGCATCCTTGTCCCCGCTCGCACAAATGTTTCCAGGAATGCAAGAATTGGGATTTTTTTGTTTCAATTATGAATGTCAGCGAATAAAAGTATCTCCAGATTTGATAAATTTTGGATTCAATTAGCGGACGCTGAACCAAAATAATTAACCATTCCCAGCCCGAATACTTTTTTTTTTTTTTTTTTTTTAATAAATATTATTTTTTTATTGATCTGAAAATATGTGACGCCTGGTGTTCTCGAATATTTGTACACGCAGTCTATGGAAAAATATACGAAGCCAGCTCGATAACATTTATGCAAAATGTGCAATGGGCAAGTGGTTGGAGGAATTTTTTTTTTCTCGAACTGAATCTTCCAGAGAACCATCAGCGAATTCCAAGCAAGCTCCATAAACATACCGAGCAAACGCGCGATCACGGACGTAGCTGTGGTGTGGCTGAGTGGATACCACATGAGGATGAATTTTCAATTACAGGTTCTTGCGCGAAGTTTTCCTGTATTTAGGTTAATTACTGCTGCCTTTGCTATAACACTGCATTCAAGTCTTAAACAAAACACTAAAAAATAAGTTAACCACTCAATATAAAACAAAATGTTAGATTGAGCTTAAAATTTAAGCCGGAGTTACATAAACTAAGATAATTACAAGTGCAATATTGTAAATATTGAACATTTATTGTTCATCTAAATAAATATGGTTTCCTCCTCAAAAAAAAAAAAAACATGAGGATGGAGTGATGCGGGACACGTTCAATCTTTTTTTTTTTTATCTTTAAATTCAATCCCGGCTTTTTTTTTGCATTTTCGGAGAGAAAAAAGAAATCAAAGAAAGAAAATTTCGAGAGCCGGTCGATTTTTTCCTTCTTTCCTTTTGCTTTTTTTTTATTGAACCCACCTTTTTTGTAGTGGGGGTAACCCGGAAGAGAACAAATAATTGAAACAATAAAATTCCGAGAGCGAATCGATTTGTTCCCCGTTTTTGGCGCCTCTTTTTTGATACGGAAAAGTTTTGACAGTAATGGAAAATAGAGATTACTAAACACAAATGTATTGTTTTTTAATAACATCGGCCCACCAATAAAAAAAAGTGGTCTGTACTTTTGACCGGACCTACCTATCTTTATGTATTTTGACGCGCTGAATCCGAATCTGAAGTCAGTTTTGCCCGTACACCCTCAAAATTTTGAGTAAATTGCAAAAAACCATAAAAATCGCCAAAAATTAGCATTTTTGGTAAGTAAATAATTTATGGAACTACAGACCAAGTATGATTTTTATGCATTTTGGTCCGCTAAACCCAAATCTGAAGTTTATTCAACCATAAGCCTCTTAAAATTTAATTCGGCCAGTGTTATTAAAAAACAATACATTTGTTTTTAGTAATCTCTATTTTCCATTACTGTCAAAACTTTTCCTTATTAAAAAAAAAACGCCCATTTTATATCAGTCTTGACGAGCATTTCTTAAGAAGTTTGAGAGATGCGAGATCGGAACGACAAAATTATTTCAGTAGCAACAATGTATGGACCCCTCTCCTTTTCTGATATTGGCAGCCAGTTAAGAGGCTTCACAGTGTTCAGTTTAGTGCCAGCAGCTCTCGAGGTAGCAAGATGGTAAGTGAATTACATAATTATTTTACATGTATGGAAAAACCGGCAGGTTTGACGATCGTCTATTCACTTTATAGATTAAGAAGAGAAAGAAAGGGAAGGACCTGTAGTTGTATTTTATACTTTATTTAATTTTCCTTGAATTGTCAGACGTTTTTATTTTTGATTGTATAGGAAGAAGATGTGTGGGGAATTCCATTCTAGTGCCCAAGAATATAGTACACATTTTCGATCATTTTTTCTTTTTTTTTTTTGGAAAACATTTTCCTCAATTTCGAAATTTCCTTAATTTTTTGGTATTCAAATCGATTCTTAACAATTTTGCGCACAGGTGGGATTTCTTTAATTATTTTTTCCCTAATCCTGAGGATATTTCCTATCTGAGACCACTGTCAATAGGCGAGATTCCGGATATCATAAAATTACCTTTTTTTCTGATTAAAAAGAAAATCACATAAGGCCACTAAGAACTCGAAATGAAAATCTGAAAAAATTGGAGATGTTTTTTTATATTCTAAGCCATTAACGTAAATAATCCGTTTAACGACCATCCTAATTACATATACATATACATTGTATATAGGGCATTCCGCGTCGAATTTGCAACCCATGTACCTCACCCTCTTCGATTTTGGTAATTCTTTAGTATGATGTTACAACCACGGTTTCAATCGACTTGAAACAGTGTCGGAATTTTTCGCAGATTTCTTTAGCCACCACTGAAATAGAAAAAAATTGTAAAACCAATTCCGAAAAAGCTTCTGTTAAAATTCTGAAGAAATTCACACTAATTTTATAATTGAGAATATTATTTGTAAGCACGACACGATAACGGGATCTCAACATCTACTACTTTTCTAGCAAGTTTTTAGTTTTCTTGGATCTTTGGATAACTTAAAAAAAAAGAATGAAATAGTATGAACTGTATTCAGGCCTTCTGGCATTCCTCTAAATTTCAGAAAAATTGAAATCCATTAATAATAGAGAAATTTATGACCGAACAAATGAATGGAAACTCCAATTCCGGCATGAGAAAAAAAAACTTGCTAGAAACGTAGTAGATGTTGAGATCACGTTATCGTGTCGTGCTTACAAATAATATTCTCAATTATAAAATTAGTGTGAATTTCTTCAGAATTTTAACAGAAGCTTTTTCGGAATTGGTTTTACAATTTTTTTCTATTTCAGTGGTGGCTAAAGAAATCTGCGAAAAATTCCGACACTGTTTCAAGTCGATTGAAACCGTGGTTGTAACATCATACTAAAGAATTACCAAAATCGAAGAGGGTGAGGTACATGGGTTGCAAATTCGACGCGGAATGCCCTATATACAATGTATATGTATATGTAATTAGGATGGTCGTTAAACGGATTATTTACGTTAATGGCTTAGAATATAAAAAAACATCTCCAATTTTTTCAGATTTTCATTTCGAGTTCTTAGTGGCCTTATGTGATTTTCTTTTTAATCAGAAAAAAAGGTAATTTTATGATATCCGGAATCTCGCCTATTGACAGTGGTCTCAGATAGGAAATATCCTCAGGATTAGGGAAAAAATAATTAAAGAAATCCCACCTGTGCGCAAAATTGTTAAGAATCGATTTGAATACCAAAAAATTAAGGAAATTTCGAAATTGAGGAAAATGTTTTCCAAAAAAAAAAAAAGAAAAAATGATCGAAAATGTGTACTATATTCTTGGGCACTAGAATGGAATTCCCCACACATCTTCTTCCTATACAATCAAAAATAAAAACGTCTGACAATTCAAGGAAAATTAAATAAAGTATAAAATACAACTACAGGTCCTTCCCTTTCTTTCTCTTCTTAATCTATAAAGTGAATAGACGATCGTCAAACCTGCCGGTTTTTCCATACATGTAAAATAATTATGTAATTCACTTACCATCTTGCTACCTCGAGAGCTGCTGGCACTAAACTGAACACTGTGAAGCCTCTTAACTGGCTGCCAATATCAGAAAAGGAGAGGGGTCCATACATTGTTGCTACTGAAATAATTTTGTCGTTCCGATCTCGCATCTCTCAAACTTCTTAAGAAATGCTCGTCAAGACTGATATAAAATGGGCGTTTTTTTTTTAATAAGGAAAAGTTTTGACAGTAATGGAAAATAGAGATTACTAAAAACAAATGTATTGTTTTTTAATAACACTGGCCGAATTAAATTTTAAGAGGCTTATGGTTGAATAAACTTCAGATGTAGGTTTAGCGGACCAAAATGCATAAAAATCATACTTGGTCTATAGTTCCATAAATTATTTACTTACCAAAAATGCTAATTTTTGGCGATTTTTATGGTTTTTTGCAATTTACTCAAAATTTTGAGGGTGTACGGGCAAAACTGACTTCAGATTCGGATTCAGCGCGTCAAAATACATAAAGATAGGTAGGTCCGGTCAAAAGTACAGACCACTTTTTTTTATTGGTGGGCCGATGTTATTAAAAAACAATACATTTGTGTTTAGTAATCTCTATTTTCCATTACTGTCAAAACTTTTCCGTATCAAAAAAGAGGCGCCAAAAACGGGGAACAAATCGATTCGCTCTCGGAATTTTATTGTTTCAATTATTTGTTCTCTTCCGGGTTACCCCCACTACAAAAAAGGTGGGTTCAATAAAAAAAAAGCAAAAGGAAAGAAGGAAAAAATCGACCGGCTCTCGAAATTTTCTTTCTTTGATTTCTTTTTTCTCTCCGAAAATGCAAAAAAAAAGCCGGGATTGAATTTAAAGATAAAAAAAAAAAAGATTGAACGTGTCCCGCATCACTCCATCCTCATGTTTTTTTTTTTTTTGAGGAGGAAACCATATTTATTTAGATGAACAATAAATGTTCAATATTTACAATATTGCACTTGTAATTATCTTAGTTTATGTAACTCCGGCTTAAATTTTAAGCTCAATCTAACATTTTGTTTTATATTGAGTGGTTAACTTATTTTTTAGTGTTTTGTTTAAGACTTGAATGCAGTGTTATAGCAAAGGCAGCAGTAATTAACCTAAATACAGGAAAACTTCGCGCAAGAACCTGTAATTGAAAATTCATCCTCATGTGGTATCCACTCAGCCACACCACAGCTACGTCCGTGATCGCGCGTTTGCTCGGTATGTTTATGGAGCTTGCTTGGAATTCGCTGATGGTTCTCTGGAAGATTCAGTTCGAGAAAAAAAAAATTCCTCCAACCACTTGCCCATTGCACATTTTGCATAAATGTTATCGAGCTGGCTTCGTATATTTTTCCATAGACTGCGTGTACAAATATTCGAGAACACCAGGCGTCACATATTTTCAGATCAATAAAAAAATAATATTTATTAAAAAAAAAAAAAAAAAAAAAAAGTATTCGGGCTGGGAATGGTTAATTATTTTGGTTCAGCGTCCGCTAATTGAGTCCAAAATTTATCAAATCTGGAGATACTTTTATTCGCTGACATTCATAATTGAAACAAAAAAATCCCAATTCTTGCATTCCTGGAAACATTTGTGCGAGCGGGGACAAGGATGCGATTGGCAACCGCTTGCTCGAGCGACCGAGTATATCTATATATGCACGATTGTGGGCCACCTTCGGTGCATGGCCGCCTAGGTGTCAGGTCGGAAATGGGCCACCTTCGGTGCGTGGCCGCGTAGGTGTCACGTCGACGCTCCAACCTAGCTGGTATCACGAAAAGCCGAGCGTTGGAGATCTCCCTACTCATCTCTGTCGAAATTGTCAATCACGGAAGTCAGTCTAGCAACAACCACAGAACGAGTAACATCACATCCAATATTTGACTTATTAACTTCTTTAACGTCACACCCACTATTTGACTTATTAACTTCGTCATCCTTCTAAATCTTCGGTGTAACAACCATACACGTGAATAAAGCGTTAAGTTTCTCAAAATAAAGCACCGCGCAATGTTAAGTTGGCGCGCGGGTTCCCGTTTGACGTGACATTCCCTTTTCTCCACCAAAGGGGTGACGAAACTGACACCCTCGTCAGGTATCGTACCAACGTCGCGAGGAGACGGGACACTTGCGGCTGACTCGGGAAACGAAGTAGAGTCGATCGATGGAACAACAATGATTGATCGGTAAAGGAGAGTGCCGTCAATGACTAGCCTATGGTAACGCTTCCACGGGTATCACCAACTGTCGGTAAGGGTAGAGGTAACTTCATCTTGCGGCGGACGTTGGAAAAAAAAACAGTTCTGACTTTGTCTTTTTCTTTTCTTTCTTGTAGATTGAGCATTTTTATTGAGAAACTTGCACGCGAAAAATTGGAGCTTTGACGTTCATTTCTTTGTCGCGATGTCGCCTGTGAACCGTGGCCCTGACTGCATTCTGTGGTTTATCGGTTACAATCCTTAGCCATGACCACGGTCTTACATACAGGCTGGACACTCGTCACTAAATCAAGTGGTGGGGATAGGACGCTTATGGAAGCACTAGAGTAGTTTGTAATCCTGTTACGTGCCAGCCGGTATCCACGGCGGCGCCCTCTCTGCGCTCTACCTGACCAGCGTGCAGTTACCATAAGAGAGCCCTACGTGCTCTTACCGATAGTCGTAGATTAATACCAACGCACTTAGTTACCATCACAACGTCCAAATTCTTATATCAACAGTTCTCACACGCTAGATTAACCGTTATTTCATCAGTCAAATTCATACATACATGTTATATATATATTTTTTCCCATTCAACCCTAATAACCCAAAATAATAAACCTGCAACAGTTAAGATAACCAAAAAGACAAACACCGGAAACGTGGGAAGATAAATCACGGATAGCACACAGAGAAAGAAACCCCTATTCCCAGAATTCAGGATAGCGCCCTTATTTTAACGAAAACAAGACCAGTCAGCGCTTCGCCGCTTGCTTCTCTAAACCAACCACCTCGCGCCAATCCACCACCGAGATCCCACGCACGAACCAGAAACCTTACCCCCAATTTTTTCATCATCCTCAACCAATCATCCGAGACCCGCGAGAAACCGCGACTCCTTTTGAACTCCTCCTATTTTCCCTCTAAGTCAACCTTCCCAAAAACAGAATAATTAGAAGAACTTCAGACATCATAGAGAACAGATCAGACCTCTACCGAAATCCTAGAATAAAATCATTATAAGTCATTCAGAACCTTCGAGACTTGTTAACAGTTTGTCACTGCGATAGAGATTAACACCAATCTGTACCACGATTGTAAACCTACCATCGAGAACTAGAAGGAGACCGTTAATAAATGTGTAATTAACCCAAGTGTTGCCATAAATAATTATTTCAATCACGCATAGTGATGGTTGGCACGAGCCCTACCTAACGAACTTTCAGAATTGTAGGCGAGTTGAACGAGAAGATCTGAGGAGCTGATCAGCGGATTCCCGAGATTTACATACACCAACTACGTAAGTCAGGAGAACAATTTAAATCACGCGGCGAATTAGAGTCGACTCGAAACGTTCCTCTCGGAACGTAACAATCCCGTCACTACTCGTCTCTGCGATCTATCCCCCTACTGCGTATTCTCAAACCTAACCACAAAATCCTTGTGTCGTATATTGTGCTCTGTTGTGCTCTCATACGTTGTGTCTTGCTTTGGTTGTGCTTAAAAATATAATTAAAAAAAAAGGAAGAAAAGATTTTTGAAAATTGGCAAAAATGCCGAGACGGTGCGTGGTTTCTCATTGCAATACCGGCCGCAAAGGCAATAATGCAAAGGTCGTTCTTCCGGGTGCCTAATGACAATGTTTTGCGCGAGAAATGGGAACACGCAATTCCAGGTGTCATAAAATTGGAACGGTCAGAGGTTTCGTAAAATAAGCATTTGCGTTTTACTGCGTGTTATAATAGTCTACAATAATATCAAAGACGAGAAATATACATTAAGGTGACAGAGATTGAAAAGCTAGCGCTGCCTTTACTCACTTCCTCCACCCATCGTCATCGCGCCGCAGTTTAGATCGCAGCGATTACAGTGGGCAATACATGAACTACACGTCTGGCATCCATAAGCGAACTACCCACACCCCGGGAGTTTCCAGACCTGTATGTAAGACCGTGGCCATGACGGTCAAAGGTTATTTGGATCAGTTTGGATGAAGTTGTGCCGATGGAATCGTTGAGCGTGGAACAGGAACGACAGTTCAGAGCGGTGGAGGTTTGTCACATCTGCAAGGGTCTGATCACGCCCATCACTGTAAAGCACCGTGATCACTGCCATTTCACAGATAAATATCGCGGTGCGGCGCATCAGGGTTGCAATGTGAATAACACGAACGCGAACAGTGTACCGATTGTATTCCACAAATTGTGGGGTTATGGCGTACATTTTTTAATTTGTGATTTGGCAACCGGTAGAGAGGGATTGGTTACGCTTGTCCCGATCAGCAAGGAGAAATATGTCACATTCACAAAGGACGTGAAGGGTACAAAAGTGAATCTACGCTTTGTCGACTCGTTCAAATCCATGGCCAGCAGCATTAATAAGCTTTCAAAGGATTCGGGTGACGTGAATGAGCAAGTTACTCGTAATATAGCATGTAATAGCCATGTGATAGCTACACACGCAGTGATAGGCGCATACGTTTTGCAATAGCTAGGGAGCTGGGTGCCAAAATTTCTAAATGATTTGTTCGCCTGGCAGACATTATTAATATCAATTCTTGTACCAGAAGAAACATTAAGGACCGCGTCTGCCACCATGACAGGCCTGCTTTGCCAATTGACAGCACTTAAGAAATTTTAAAAAAAGGGTGTGCTAAATTATTTGTTCGTGTCTGCCTCTTGGACTGATGGTCAGAATCATCCTGAAAACGATCAAAATCCAGAGGCAGACATCCAGACCTCTGACTTTTGTAGTAGTAAATTTTTTAAGTTTTTTTTTATGATTTAAAAGCGTGTATATGAAATGTTCGCTCGGCAGACCTGAATTGTTCGATTAAAAACAATGTGAAGGGCTATAGAAAAGTGGTCTGCCACCATGGTAGCGCTGAGTTGTCAATTGACAGCTCTTCAAAAATGTAAAAAAAAGGTGTGCTAAATCATTTGTTCATGTCTGCCTCTTGGACTGATGCTCAGAATCGTCCTCAAAACGTTGAAAATCCAGAGGCAGACATCCAGACCCCTGATTTTCCAAAGGCAGACCATTTGAATATAAATTTTTTTTTAACTCTACGCTCGCGCTAAGCCACAAGTAAAAAATTCTGCGCCTACAAAATGTTAAATAATTATTTGTTTAAACAATTTGTTAATAACTTTTGGGCAATATTATTATTGATGATTGTTGTTCATAGCAACCGGAATGTTGTTGATTTTTTTCAGATTTTTATTAAATAACGAAGTACGAAAAGTCTGATCGTATACAATTCTCGGCTGGGACGATCCATGACATACATCCTTAAATTTATTTGCGTCTTCTGACGTTGTAATAAACTGTTTTTTTTTCTTCATTGGATCCAATAAAAACACTCAACAATATAATAATACTAAAACTATTAATACCAACAATAAATAGCCGTAATACCCACTTTCCCTTGATTCTGCGTGAACTTCAAAAAATGGTACACCTCAAAATCAGTGACCAAAATGTCTGTCAACTTTTTTTTGTATTCGGGTAGTCCGATTAAATCGAACGGACGCAACTACAATTACGAACAAATGATTTAGCAGAGCTTTTTTTTTACATTTTTACAACTACGTCTCGTGATAATGCAGGGCCCTGCATGTCTGCCTCTGGATTTTCAACGTTTTGAGGATGATTCTGACCATCAGTCCAAGAGGCAGACACGAACACATGATTTAGTACCCTTTTTTTTACATTTTTGAAGCGCTCTAACTCAAAAACGCAGGCACATAGGACCTTAATTAACTGGACCAAATCGATTTGTATCGATCTGAACTTTCATCCGTATGGATATGAAAGACGAACAAATCATTTACCAAAATGGCAGCCAGCCCTCTAATTACAATGTCTACCGGATTCACGGCATAACCTTGAAATTCGTATTGACAACTGTTTGTGTAACCGATGGACGGTTATGTCTCGTCTTGATTGTGTGAGTCTGCCAGCCACAACACGTGAATAACGGAAACAGGCGGAAAAGTGTGTGATTCATTTAATACTTTGCTACTGTGGCAAATATTCGATTGCAGTCTGACCTCTCAATGAGAACGCCCTCAATAATAACGCATCCCCAGTTTCTTACTGGTGCACTTGCTCCGCTCCAAATTAACATCAAAGCTCCAATTTTTCGCGTGCAAGCTTCTCAATAAAAATGCTCAGTCTACAAGAAAGAAAAGAAAAAGACAAAGTCAGAACTGTTTTTTTTTCCAACATCCGCCGCAAGATGAAGTTACCTCTACCCTTACCGACAGTTGGTGATACCCGTGAAAGCGTTATCATAGGCTAGTCATTGATGGCACTCTCCTTTATCGATCAATCATTGTTGTTCCATCGATCGACTCTACTTCGTTTCCCGAGTCAGCCGCAAGTCAGCCACTTTTTACAGAGTGGTGGTGGGGGAAATATGTCGTTAAAAAAATGGCTGTTGGATTCTTTGAATTTTTCTTTTCTACAGTGTTTGCCAACGCACGGTTTTTTAAATAAGTAGCAGCATAGATTATTTTCGGCCAATATTTTTTATCTACCTGCGCTTCTGCTAGTAAACAACGCGCCTGATTCATTATTGTTCTATTGTAACGTTCCGCGGTACCATTAAGCTCATGTACGTATGCTGGGCATCTATCTAGATTTATTCCTTTATCTTTTGTATATTTATACAGTTGACCTTTTACGTACTCTAAAGCGTTATCGCATCTTAATGTTTTTACTCTCTCACCGGTAAAATTTTCACTTGCATTTACAAACTCAACAAAACACCCGTGAACCTCATCTCGCGTTTTGATGCAATAGGTTTTCGCTAGTTTGCTATAATCGTCGATGAAAGAAACAAAATATCTTTCACCGTTTAAGCCTGTAGTCCTGAACGGGCCACATATATCAGAATGTATGATTTCTAGTACTTCTTTTGCTTTAACACGGTTGTGTGGGAACGGTAAATTATGCATTTTATTTGTTAAGCATATTTGACATTTCATGAACTCCTTTTCTATTTCCTTCGGCAAACCCGTAACTAGCTGATGTTTGCATAGAATATCTAAGTAGTGAAAATTAACATGTCCTAAAATTGTATGATATTTCTTTCTCTCACTCATTTTATTTTCAGAAATTTCAATATTATTTGATAGATGTTCAATTTTCAGGAAACTTTCACCTATATTTTCAACAGTCCCACGAGTCCGAAAACAGTGTATTAACAGTTTAAGATGGTTGGGTTAAGCACCTACAATGTTATTTTTCATGAAAGTTTAATAATAGAAGTGTAAGATAATTACTTTAAATGCATATAGTAATACTTCTTGTAGTGATAATTTTGATACAAGTTTAATGATAAAAGTTGAATATAAATGCTTTAAATGCTTATAATGATATTTTTGATACAAGTGAATTGGAAAAAATTTAATATGATCGCTTTGATTGCTCATGATGATATTTTTGAACCAGGTGTAACAGAGTACTGATCCTGGTCGGTCGGATTACCTTTCGGTGGTGGTTGCAACCCCCTCTAGCCGGGTGCTTAGAATCAACCAGGGTCAGTTCAGGTGGAAGTAGGATAATTGAAATAACTAGACAATTGATTATGATAATAATAATAGTTCCTGTGGTAACCGAAGCGATACGGATATATGTATGTCAGCGACTAGACTATGTGCGTGTTCTGTAACCTGGGTGTGTGATTCGGAGAAGAGCAGTACACGTTGGCCTGTCGATACGAGAGGATCAACCAGCCCAAGTCAAATAAAGGTATTACAAGAATTACTGTGTACTCCTTTGCCCGGTCCTTACAGTTCCATCGCAGCGATTTGTAGGTCACTATTAGAAAAAGAAACGCAAAAGTGCATGTACTGCAATCAACTTGGTTTTTGTTATCTGATATCTCATGATAGCTAAAATACACTGCTATACGCCGCTCAACGAAGCAGAAAATATTCTTATAAAATGGAATAGCGATCAATAGATGGTGGAGCCCATGTAATATAGATATATAGAACAAGATAATAATATATTTATACGACTTTAATCATTAATAGTCAGAAGAGCCGAAAATAATATATGTATATATAAATGAGATCGAAAATAAATGGCTTAAACGATTCGAAATCGCTAATAAACGGCGGATGGCCAGTATTATACTATATATGTATACATACATGAATAATGGTACGGTATTAGGATGTAAAAGGATATATATAATTGTAATTTTAAATTAGTATAAAACATCGGACGGCCGATAAGGACTATTACCTAATAACTAAATGTACGTACCTACGTAATTTGGGGAAAAGCCGGCGTCGTGATAGTTGCACAAAGGTAGATATTCGTTGAATTTTAGTAATGAGCTCGGTCAAATGATCAAAGCTTTAGAGCTCACCACGGAGAAAGCCTTGGATACCTTTTACACAGACTTTAAAACAGGCAGAGACCTGTCGATTCGAAATGCTGGAATTATTTCCAAATTGGACCCCAGACTAAGAGCGTAGGAATATGAACGAGGAAAAGCAAACACTGGTGACGGAACTGCATAAGCCTGCACGCCGGAATTATCCGCGTCGACGTGTAGACGTTCGCGGCATCGACTAGACCTGGCAGGCGGATCTTGTTGATATGATGTCATACGCTGGACAAAACAAAGGCTACAAGTACATGGTCACCGTTATTGATATGTTTTCAAAGTACGCGTGGGCTATGCCAATAAAGAGCAAGTCTGGAGATGATGTTACGAAGGCAATGGAATCTTGGAATTTTACAACTCGAAATTTGAATCGCTTATGTCACGCTATAAAATCAAACTTTACTCCACGTACAGTAATTTGAAGGCTGCGATCTGCGAACGCTTCAATCGCACGCTGAAAGGTAGAATGTGGAAACGGTTCAGCATGCAAGGAAGCTACAAGTGGCTCCATATCTTATCTGATTTGGTTTCGGCTTACAACAACGTCAAACACCGAACCATACGAATGAAACCGTCGGATGTCACCGTTGAGAACGAAAGGCTGTTATTACGTCAGGCGTACGGAGGGCTTCGAGCGAAATCTACCAAATCGGCAAAGTTCAAAACTGGTGACAAAGTTCGAATCAGCAAATTCAAAAACGTCTTTGAGAAAGGTTACACTCCCAATTGGATGACGGAGATATTCACAATGAGCCAAGTGGGAAATACTCATCCTGTGACGTACAAGCTCAAAGACTACCCAGATCAACCCATCGCTGGCGGTTTCTAAGAACAAGAGCTCCTCAAGGTTGCACATCCGGATATCTATCTGGTGGAGAAGGTGGTCAAGAAGCGTGCAAGAAAATTATATGTTGAATGGTTACGTTTTGACAATACACACAACAGCTGGATAAACGAATCGGACATGAAACATTGAATATGTGAATTTTTGTAAAGACGTATGTGACTCCTTATTTTACACGCGATACGTAACAAGTATGCACCTTTATTTTTTAGACAATCGATAGACCAATTGCATCGTTGTGCAATTTTTATATTTCGGAGCGTTCTTATTCACTATCCTGAATAATAATAATATTTTATACATCATGGTACAGTTATAAATTAAATCCTACTCACATTACGATACGGTAATTACAAAGCTAAGGTGCAGGCTTGTAGCCCCACGGAAGCGTGTCGGTTGTATTTTGAAACACGATCCGCTTGTCGTCATTCCAGCTCAGTGCCACTTTCTGCCGTTCTACAGTGTATACCTCGTGTTTTCGACTCAATATCAAATAATGATTTCTAGACAAATTTTCACGTTACAAAGCACATTCCAAATAATCGTTGAAAGTTATTTTTCTCAACACCGATCCTTTGGCACCTTTGGCACGTTTATTGTCTTTCTCATCTCCCAAGACTCGGAATGCGCACAATTTTGCTCTTAATCCTACAAATTCCAACATTATTTTCTCGTTATTCCCATCTTTCATCAAGCCGAGAACTTTTTGGTTCGCTAGAGGCATTCCATGGGCGTTATCAAGCGAATGATCAGACGTATCGAATTTATGCAAGTCCTCCTTCATATGTTACATATGTCGGGGACGGTAAAGTTGTAAATCAAACTGTCGGTATCGGTATACATTAATTTTGCTCGGTTGCCAAATTTTCGTTCAATATAATTATAATGAAAATAGTAGATATATGTTTTGGACAGATCCAGGATGGAGAAACCTGCATACAATGGTTCATTCAGCTTGACTTTCGTTTCACTCATTTTGACGATAATTATATCTTTGTCGAAAACGGTGCAGCTGTGAAAATTAGGTTTGGCCATAGTAGCTCTAGCACCGTACCGTCCATCCCATTCGGTGATCAATCGAATATCTCTTACTTTCGCACGTTTTCCATTGTTTTGCCAAAAACTGCGTTGTTCGTCAGTTTGTCAAAAATTTTTCTCGAATTTGTTGTGAGATGTTTTCCGCAAATCGGTATTCAAATCTTTGTATTTTTCGAGCCACGGGGTTTGCCTGAATTTGAGAACTCTGTGAATTTTGAGTAATTTTAAGCCTAATTCCAAACATTATTTCAATACGCGATAGTGAACAACGTAGTTATTCTTGGAAAGTAACGTGGTCGTCAATTTCGGCTGTTTATTTTTCGAAATCGGAGGTACATAGTGCTCCGGACACAATGGTGAATCCTTATGAGTTTCATGCAACTCCTCAGGATATTCCAAATCTACATCCAGTATGTAACCCAACTCCGCATCATTCGGGATAACAAGAACGTCGCACTCTCTGAAATCTGACACCCATTCGAAGGAATTACACGGCAGAGCTAAGCTCATAGCAGCACCGTACAAATCATTAACGTCAAAGTACATGAGATAAGATATTGTTGGCCTTTGCGTATCTGTTCGAACACTGTGACACACGACTTCGAATACCTTTTTCGATAAACATAACCATATCTATGTCGGTGAGAAGCTCGAGCTCGATGTCGGTAGACTTTAACATTGCATCAAACGACAGACCGGGCGCTGTGTAGTAATGTAATGGGTCCAGTTTGTACGTTGTCCAACAATTCTGTCGAAAATTTTGAAAAATGTCGGCTAGTAAAAAGACGTCCGTCTGTAAATACAAGTTCGAATATTCTCCCAAAGTTTGAACGTTAAAAGTTTGCCAAACTTCACATGCATGTGCATAGTCGTTGTCTGATATATCTCGATCATTTAATTTTGAGTGAAATTGTTGTTCGAATCGTAGACGTCTGTCCTCGAGCTTCTCCCAACTGTCTATATATTCGTACGGGAACACTACTTTTCTGGTCAATAACTGAAATTTACCTGAGCTACGATGAAATTTTCGTGTGATTGATTTTTGATCATCACCGAGATACGTTGCTAATTTCTCAAGACTATTGGGCATGAAACAGTACGAATCTATGAATCTAAACTTTATATCTGTCCCCTTGACATATTTTGTAAAAGAAATGTACTTTTCTTTGATTACGGGTGAAAGCTCAATTGTGCCCTCGAACGATGTAGCCAACGCTTTGATTGGAAAATTCGAATCGTAACCCGACAGATTGTGGAATATCACTGGGATAGTGTGCGAATTTTGGTAATTTGAATTGCAACCTCGATGAGCAGCACCACGGTACTTTCCTGTGAAATGGCAGTGATCACGGTGTTTCACGTCTGTGAGTGTAAACGGTTTTTCACAAATGTGACACACTGTTGTTGAATGAACTTCGTTGATTTGATTGAAATTGAGCGGTTCCATCGGTACAACAGTTTTGAAATAAGCTTCTAACGAATGTGCCAATTCCTTTAACTCGTTTGTAAACCATTGGATGTAAGTCTCTCCGCGATTAGTTTTGAATTTTGAAAGCGAATCGTCAAACGCGCAGTGTAGATAGTAAACTATACTATACGGAAGATGCTTCTGATAAATTGTTCTATTTTCCCCAAAATTTTCAAGAGTGGGCTGCAGTTAACATTCTAGATCTGCTTAAACGCAGAATGGAACGGTTTCTTTATGTTTGAAATTGAAAAATTTAAGAATCTTGTCCTCTTCCGCTGGTAAGATAACTTTGGTTTTGTTTAAATTCATGCAATCTACATTGTGCTTTGTTAAACATCTTTCAGATTGAAAGTGAGTCAAACATCTATCACATAACCAAGTACGACATTTATTTTTAGAAAATTGAGAACTTGTTAATCGAGACAGATTTCGAATACAAGTAAAATGAATGATTCTATTTTTTTTCATAATTTTCCATGTCAACATCATCGTCATCGTCAGTGATTTCAGTTTCTATCGCTAAAAGATGAATTACAGGTTTATCAGACTCATTCTGACTCAGGTGAATCGGTACTATTTCACTTTTTTCCGATCACCTTGGTCCATACCATAAACGCTAATGGAAAGTCCATTAAGTTTCTCAAATTTTGAAATGGTGTTTTTGACTAGAGACATAGGAAACTTTGTACCATCATACCGTAGCACTGAGCTGAAATGCGGGTACGAGCTAGTCGCGTTGGGATGGTTGTTGTCGACTGAGAACAGAGCTGCGGTGACCGACCAAAGAAAGCAGTAAGAGTCGTTGTTTCTGATGTATACCACAGCCTTCTTATCACTGATATGCTTAGGTAACGGGGTGTATGTGAACACACCGCCTCGTAGTAGCACGTACTTGTTGATATTCACAGTCAAATTGATTATTTCAGTCAGCGACCAGCCTGAATCCTTTTCCTGGAAATCTTCCACCTTTTTCAACAAACGCTCTGTCGAGTTTTCGATGAACCATTTCTTAATATCCGTTGTATGGAGGACGATTTCATTTCTCGTATTGAAAAATTTGATATCTTCCACCGTGTGATCATTTTTTCTAACTTCAAATTCACAAGCCAGGATAAAGTTGACTTTCAAGCTCCTGTCTTTCTTTAACGCGGTTTTTATTCTTGTCACGGCTAGTATCTTTGCGTCTTCTAGAAATTTCTCCACATCTTTATGCTCCAATTGACGATGGATCCAGTTCGAATTCTCCCCTCGAAAGCTGATTCCAAATCTTCCCAGTGAACTCGATCGCTTCTTCTTTCTTTCCACGTACCTCCACCCGTTTTCTGAAGACGTTAGAATTTTTCCGCGAGTGCTTTCAAGAGTCCGATCGTTGTGATAATTCTCATCTTTTCTCCAATCGATGAAGCCTTTTGCAAAATTTTGTTGTGGAGCCGAATATTTTGACTTTCGAATTTTATCCATTTTTGAATTTCTGGTGTTGATGATGATTTGCCCAAGATTTTGTATGCCGATTCCATAATATCGATTAATCTCAAATACTTCGTGGATTCCATCTTTAGCTTTTTCCTCACGTATACTTGACAAGTTGATACTAAATGATCATTTGCAGTGATGAGCGTCCTTTTTATAGGGCAGCTGTACGTATGTTTGTGTGTGCGCGCGCAGTGTTTTGCATTCTTAGAGCGATAGTAACCCAACACCGCAGATCCTTTGCTCTCAATGTATACTACCGCAGCTATCGGTCGACCTTGCACTCTGGCCTTGACTGAACCCGTTCAAAATTCATCGTAGAGTTCACTTTACAGTTACAAGCCAAATAGAATGTCACGTGGATGATAACGTACCGATATTCGAGCTGGTAAAAAACAATTCTCAGAACCATGAATTTTGAAATGTCGCGTGGTTGATAACGTGGGAAAGGAATGTGAGGTGTTTGATGTTACACATCAGCAGTCCCATTGTGGGAAAAGAATGCGGGACGGTAACCGACATCCAGGTCAGTAAGAAAGTTCATGCTCTCTACCGTTGGCAGGCAAACACTGCAGACTTTGACCTTCGGTCGGTAAGATTGTCGGTAAAACAGCACGATTTTGACCTTCGACCGATACAACTGTCGATAAGGTTGCACGTTTTTGATCTTAAGTCGGTACGGCAGACTGTGAGGTCATCGCGGAAAAGGGTTTGAGTCTGGGGAGGATATAGGTAAGTGTCGGTAACAGGAATCTGCGTGTAGAACCTCCCTTGTTATACTACTATGAATTATAGACAATATGTTTAATTATAATAAAAAGTTAAAATGAAAAATAAATGGCATGTACTATTATAAACATCGGAATATGAATAACAGACAAAACTTACAATTTTTCAACTATCTGTCATGCTTCGGTGTTCATCGTACCAGATTTCAGAGGGAAGTGATGTGAATTCTCTAAAATGGCTGGTCTATGTTCGGTGTTTGAGTGTGGTAGTATTGGTTATAGAGCTCTGGCTTATTAGGTTTTAAGGCTTAAAAATTTTAAACCGATTGAAGTTGAGATTATAGAATTTTCGAGTATACGTGGCTAAACTTCCGGATGTGAATGCCTTTTGTGATGTATGCTAGTATAAGACTTTATACAATTTAAACAGCACAAGCTAAGTTTAGGTGAATAGTTTATTGATAAGGCACATCAGTAAAACAGAATGATACAAGCACAGAGTAAGTGACTGGTTCTCTCTCTCTCTGTATATATATATATATATATAAATATAATATATATATATATATATATATAAGCACGTAGCTTAACGCGTGGCTCTCTGTAGCGCGACACCAACCAGAGTCTTCCAACCCTTTCGGCGGTACATATTCGCCTATGTGGCGCACACACCCACATACGCGAACACTCACACCTCGAGGAGTCAGCGTGCCTGCTACACGCGTCTATGGCTGACTTATACACTACACGTTTGTTTACTGTATCGTTTTCAGAAATGTGTATCATCTCTTCTATAAGACGCTAATGCCAGTTGTCTTCTGTATCTATAATCTGAATTTCACCAAAATTAAACTCTGGCCCTCAGTGAGTGTATGGAAAACTAGAGCAGACTTTTCCGGATCACGCGATTTGATGTCATATTTGTGATTAGTGATGCTCTTCATCAAGTGTTGTCATGTCTGCCCAATGTAGCACTTAGAACAGGCGGAGCAATCAATTTTTTAAACTGTGTTGATCTGACCAAGAGTTGAGGTTTTAAATCTTAATATACTGAAAATACTATTGGTTGTATGAGAAACTCTATATGCTACGTCTATGTTATGTTTGGCAAGAGTACGCTTTATGTTTTCTGATAACCCATTAATAAAAGGAATCGAACCTTTATTGTTTTCACTGTTTGTATACTCAATATGTATTTTCGCGCTTTAAAACCTAATCAGCCGGAGACCTATAACCAATACTACCACTCTCGAATATCGAACATAGACCAGCCATGTTGGTTTTCGAGAATTCAAATCACTTCCCTCTCAAATCTGATACGATGAACACCCAAGCATGACGGATGGTCAAAAAATTGTAAGTTTTGTCTGTTATATATATTCCGATGTTTATCCCCTTGTAGCCCAAAATGTTAAATTTAAAAAAAGAGCATTTTAGGACTTGTCATTTGTACCTTCCGTATGGATTTTGTAAGATCTTATTTAGTTTGTTACAGAAATGTCACTAGGGGCTACAAGGGGTTAAAATATTACTTGCCATTTATTTTTCATTTTGAATTTTTATTATAATTAACCATATTGTCTATAATTCATGCAAAACTTAGTTTATAAGAAATCGAATCACATATGTTGCAACCTAAAAGAAAAATGCTATTGTACATGACACGGACGCTACCCTAGTAAATTAAATAGTTGTCTTTTTTTTTGTAAATAATTAATGTTCACACTTCGTTCAATAAATTGTCACCTGAAGCTGACAGGCAGGGCCCTGTCGAAACGTCGTCAAAAAGAACAAATAATTTTGAGCCCAGTACTAACCTCCCCCGACGAAACAAAAAATCGGTTATGTAGATTGCGAGCATGTACCTAAATGCATTTCAAAACTGAAGATAATGGTCGATACCGTCATAAAGATGAGTCTAGGCTAGAGCTGGATGGTTTTTCCCCGTTCTGGCGGTAACGGAGACTGACTCTCAATCGGCCGAACGGCCCGATATAACGGCCAGTCACGAGTGCCGGTGGTGCGGGCGCACCTGATCGACGCTTATGGCCCTTACAGTTGCCTGCTGCTGAAGGGCTTAGGGTCCAACAGTGAGGTGGCGGCAGTATGTTGGTTTTAAGAATAGCTAGACTGGTTACCGGCCCGACTACCAATTACCTCGTCAAAGCACAAGTTAAATGAAGAAAGCTTAAGATGATTGGATTAAATGCATATAGTGATACTGTGGATACCAGTTTAATGAAAAAAGTTTCAGGCGATTGCTTCAAATACTTATGATTAATCATAATGATCATTCAAACGCTTGATTCAATTCTATATCAAGTTATCACGAGTATTTCGTCCGAGAAAAGTATTTTGTTGAATTAAGTAAGTATTGTGTTCGCCGCATTTGACCATAGCATTTAGTTTGGAAGAATTTGAACTTCGGTGTCGCACACATACAACGCTAAAGTATCACCACCACAATTGAAGCTGCGCTAGTACGGCAGATAGTCGGTCGATCAGTATCATTTAAAGCGTGAATATGTAACGAGAAGTATCGATACAATTCAGAATATGAAACTATTGTTCATATATGATCTTGTCACGCTTATTTTTGTTATTTCTGCGTACCCTGTTGGGGAATTTATGTATATATGTACTCTGACATTTAATTTATAAAAAAAAAAAAAAAAATGACGCTATACTAAATGGTCTGACGCCTCAACATCATTACAGATAAAACTCGACACATCGTTCATCAACTCTGTATCTAAACAATAAGTCTTATAATTATACACTATTGTACTTTCGAAATATATCCCTCTTGATCATACTGCCTGCTTAACGATACGTTATAATGTCACTGTTTCGTGTTAAATTATGAGAATAAAATCAGATAAGTTGACCTATTATATGACTAAACATTTATATCGTTATATTTATTTTGTGTATCATTTTAGAAAATCAGCTCAGATGTAACAAATTCGTTACAATTAAACTGAATATCGTTTGACTCAAATAATCTTTTCCCTCCGTGTAGCATACACACAGGTAAGTTTTGGCGCTGACAGTTTTACCATTTAGGTATATATCGGCGTGAGAGCAGTTGAAAGCGGTAGATTTGAATTCGAGGTGTGATATCAACAGTCTTTCTTTTTGACCCGAATTCGACGCAACGCTACCATAAGAACTCTGAGGTAAGCGGTTCGACCAATCAAAATTGGGCATGAAATAGGCAGCTCGAATATTACTATCAGTCCAAGAACCAGCAGTACTCGGTGGAGCACCGCCGAGAGCACACGCTGACTCCATCACGGATGAGCTCCCCAGATAGAGAGGACGAGGTGACAGCCTTAAGTGAATCTTACCCCGCCATATACGTTTTGGCTTAACATACCAAGAGTGGTAAAATTATCTATCCACATGACTGATAAAACTGTCGTCGAGGTGTTTGTTACAGAGAACGTGTCATAAACAATACGTCTTCATTGTTATTTAAATGAAAATCTGGACGAACCCTTAAATTGAATCGGTACGACATACTTACCGTATGGAAAAACTAATCTTTTGATTCCGAAAATTTCTTGCAGTTTATAGAGGTACTCTGGTCAGATGAATGGTACAAACATTTTGCTATAACTTTGCATTTATGTACTTATTTCAGTGTAAGGTACAGCAATGACTTCTTAGAGTTCTTCTCAAATCTATAGGTGCAAAGTTCATTTTAATATTGAAAAAAGAAATGCTAATGGGTACTTATATTCATGATCATGGTTTTTTGCACAAGCGAACAATTCTTCTCGTAAGTATCAACTTCAAAACTTTTATTTTTTATTGAAACATAGAATTCTGTATTTCTTCAATCCAAACTATCTAAGCATTGAGTCATCAAGTTTTAAATCAAGAAAACGTTATATTTTTTGTTTCACATTAAAAATATCCAAGTATGTCCAGAGGAATGATGCTTAGAGGAACGGATCAAACATGAGGACAGGGAACTTTTAATCGATGTTTTATAATCGCATTCCTTCAAGTTTACCTTACATACAGTGCCCCATCGTTACACTGAATGTTGTCTGTCACTTCAAAAAGTTATGAAAAAGCGTCTCGTATGTGAGTAAATTAAAACTTTTAACACACAGCGCTCTATGGTTGTTGACTCACGAACTTTGCTCGATGAGTCAACTCAAAATGACTATGGTGTGGTCCAGCGGATGTTTTTTCACGGTACTACTGTGTCAGGAGTGTTAATGTTGCCTGTAATAAAAATGTGTTAGACATTTGAAGTCGAAAACTGAATAGCATAGCCATTGATTAAAGTTTTTATTACAAGATTGAGCACATAATAAGAGTAAAAATTAAATAACCTTCGATAATTATTTGTATACCTTAAAGTTCATTATACGGGATATAGCAATTACCATGTACGATGTAAAAATACATTAATTTTCAAAACAAATACCAAATTTTCTAACGATCTGCAGCTAGATGATTTCGATTAAGAAAATTACGCTGGGCTGTTCATCTTTCATGTCACCGTTGATTCAAACTATGATTACAACATAATTAGTGTTGCATCTCCTTCTTCAAAATACGTCGAATCATTGTTCCCTCCATTTCGGCCGAGGTAACTGTTCTTTTGTCTCTTTGAATTGGTTCCCTTTTGATAGAAATGTGCCAGAAAGTAACTGGTTCGAGGACCTATATCAGGTATTTTTTTTATCGCAGAGGAACATCATGACCATGTTAGTACCATAATACAGCATGTGTGCAACCTTGACCAGTCACGAAGCAGTTTCATTAAGGGAAGGTTGGATCCGGGAAACTTCCGAAGAATTTCGTAGACAAGAAACATCCTGAATATACTACATTGCAGTTGTTTTTCGATCGTCTTCCTGCAATAACTGCCTCTTGAATTGCAGTACCTTCCACCAATTGATTGAACCATTCGTGACTGCCATGAAAAAATAAAAGCTGAATTAGCTAGCGTCTAAGGTTCACCCTGGTGAGAACATATTCATAAAAAATTTCAATAACCCTAACATCCCGTGATAAGGTCTTACTGATTACTGAAGATTATTTCTGATTACTGAAGATTACTTTCACGCAATTTGAACGTGTTCAGGGATTTTATAGAAATTTCGTACCCAGTTTGCAGGTATTGGCACTGAGTTTCAGAACAATTTTCAAAAAATACGCTATGTTTTAATGAACCGGAAAATCTAACGCTATTTCTCCATGATTTTGAAAGTCTACGCTTCTGCCCCATATCTCAGATTATACCCAGAAAGACTAAAGTGGAACTACAAAATGGAAGGATCAAACCTGTCAGTTCAAATTAGTAGTTTTAATTGATTATCGCTGATTCTTGTATGTATTACTGTATTACTGTAAAAAACTTTTTTGTACACTTTCTGGCACACTTACATTCCATCTGAGAATATAATTAAAATTGGAACAAATTTACAAAACAAATATTAATAAATGTAGCAATCTGTACGAAGTTTTCAATCTGTTTTCAGTGCTTTGATCTAAAGTAATATCTCGAATATTCGAGAAAGAGCAATTCAAGATTATGTTGCATGATTTGCCATACTACATATTGATGATGCAACTTCAAAATCATGTAGTGACGTCAAAATTAATGTCTTGAAAAATTCTTATAGACAATTTAGCATATACGATCATCGGCTAACCATAATGTCATTGAGAATCACGACCATCACAATATTACATCATATATTTTAAATTTCACGGCTTTTTCTGAGCCTTAGCTCATGAAGCCGTATCACTGAGAGTTCTTTGACCTGTGTGTACGTATGACCAAAATTAGATTATTCAAATGAATCGACAGAAGCCCCTCTCTTAATAGGAAAGAAAATGGTCAATGTAATGACTAGAAAAAAAAACTGGTTGATTAGCAATATCTTGGATTACGGACTCGGGTAGGTTCCACTACCTTCACAGCATTTTTATAGACCCGGGTGGCCACGCCATCGAAGAGCATTCTATCACTATTGCGTGTACTCGGACAGACTAGCTAGCGTTGCCATGTTCCTCCACAGTACTCAACCACCAAACCTGTAGTTTCTATTTTATTTTTTTATTTGTGCACGAGCTTTTCTACCTACGGACTAGGGCGAATGCCGTGGCTGTCTATCTGACTCGTGATCCTCAAATATCGTTCGTCGGACACGGATTACATAGTGTCGTACACCTTTACCCGCATCACCGTTGCTGAAAACTAACCGATTCTATTCGAGCCATCTGTTATTCTGTCAGATGAGAAAACAACTCTGACAAATATGAATTTTAATAAACTTATCGCGTCCTGCGTATATGGATTATACAAGAGAAATATAAGTGAAAATAGCAAATAATAACAAAAATAAGAAAATGAAGAAAATACAACAGAAAATGAATGAAGCTTAATATTTCTGGACTATAGTTTGATTTCGATGTTTACGTTTAGCTGGCTATTTTAAGTAAGCTAAGAGAATTTTTATAAATAATGAGAATGCAAAGGTTGCTGTAACTCCATACCCCTGAGACGTTCTAAGTTTCTTCTAACTGAAATATCTGCTTATTTTGTGATAAGAAAAGACTCTAGATTATCGTACTGCTTCGAGATGAACTCAACCCATTTACATTGACGAGACACGTAGACTTTATCCTCTAACACTGCTTTAACGGTCTCGAGTCAGCACAGGTGCTTTGCCTCTGATACTGCCGTCGACTGCTGGTCAGCTGGCTAATATGTATAAAAAATCCGGTTACACCCGGGTGAGGCTTAGTCTATCTGTCGCGTCGTGTTGTGCGTTGGATCATCATCGGTGTACCCCGTTGATGTTGTTTGTGTGGGTACATGATATCACCAAGCGTCGGAATATATATATATATATATATATAGAATAGATATATATATATATATAAGAATATATATATATATATATATATATATATATATATATATATTTATATTTTCACAAAGAAACGACCAAGCCAAACCGATGGGGTCGGGAATTTAGTCATATATTTTTTTTCAAAAAAGTTTTGAGTTTAAAAATATACTCCTAAAGGGATTTTTTGCGGATTGGGGGGTTAAATGGGTTAATGGGAAAGGGATTAATTGCCGCTTTCGTTTAGACAGAATCACTCTCGGTCAATTTGAAAAATTTCATATTCAAGGCTAAGTTTCTAATAGAAAAAAAGAATGTTTCAAAGAAACGACCAAGCCTAACCGATGGGGTCGGGAATTCAGTCATATATTTTTTTTCAAAAAGGTTTTGAGTTGGAAAATATACTCCTAAAGGGATTTTTTAATTGCCGCCTTCGTTTGGACAGAATCACTCTCGGTCAATTTGAAAAATTTCATATTCAAGGCCAAGTTTCTAATAGAAAAAAAGAATGTTTCAAAGAAACGACCAAGCCAAACCGATGGGGTCGGGAATTCAGTCGTATATTTTTTTTCAAAAAGGTTTTGAGTTTAAAAATATACTCCTAAAGGGATTTTTTAATTGCCGCCTTCATTTGGACAGAATCACTCTCGGTCAATTTGAAAAATTTCATATTCAAGGCTGAGTTTCTAATAGAAAAAAAGAATGAGTAAGAATTTCTTCTCTGCATGCACGATGTAAGGAGACTGTAGTGTGTAGATGTTATGTTTACCCTTTCAATCCTTTGCTTCCGATGAGATTATTTTCAACAAAATTCTCTCGTAGATTAATGATTTGCACACCCGCATCTCATTTATTAGACGGCATTGCCGTCTTACGGGCTTCTCATCGGAAGCAAAGGATTGAAAGGGTAAACATAACATCTACACACTACAGTCTCCTTACATCGTGCATGCAGAGAAGAAATTCTTACTCATACAAATCGGGCACATGAAAACAAATTTGAACTCACTGGTTATGAGAGAAATTAACGACAACAGAGTCAGGGTGGCTAGGTGGTCTAGTGGAGTAAGTCTCCGGTAAAGCATCGCTAGATACCAGGTTCGATTTCTGGCTCCGTCGTTAATTTTTCAAATTCACCAGTTGTTCAAATTTACATATTTTCAGAAAAAAAGAATATTTCAAAAAAACGTCAAGAAGAGAAAGGTTTTGTTTATGAGTATAGTTTGTAGAAAAAAATATGCAGTATCATAAAAACCAACAGAGACGAAAATAATGATATTTTTTCGCCTCCTGAAAATACGTCATTGTGTATTTGGAAAAATGAAATCTTAAAATAATTTTTGTCAAATTACGAACATTTCAAGCCCTCATACACCATGGAATAACAATTTTTCAATTTTTTACATAATATTTTAGAAAAAAGATCTGAAAAAATTTTAGTACGAAAATTTGTTTTATTTTTTTTCCATATATTTTTATTATAATTGAATATTTATTTATTATGTATTCATGATTATACATTATTAAGCATTACTCGTGGAAAACCTGTTTTTTGTGAGTAATATTGACTGAAACTCAATCACTAGAAAATTTAACTGTTGGGCAACTTATTGACCAAAAATATTAAGGAAACGTGGAATAAAGGAGAAAATTGTAATCAATTGACTCACATATCACGTATAATGAAATGTCATTTGATTAACATTTATCAATTTTTTTTTTTTTTTTGAATAAAATTGGACATAACTAGTAACATTTTACTGACTTTTTAATAGTATTAAAAAATCCCTTTAGGAATATATTTCCAAACTCAAAACCTTATTGAAAAAAAATATAGTATTAAATTCTCGACTCCGTCAGTTTGGCTTGGTCGTTTCTTCGTGAAATGCCCGATATATATATATATATATACCGTGTGTCCACAAGGAAAGTGCGCACCTTATACGCGTGCGTCAAGTCGTTCGAATTTTATTGGCCGACACTTACTGCATGATTGAGCAGCCGACGTAATACCAACCGCGACTGTCAGAAAATTTCCCAACGTTGTGTTGTTACGAAAAACAGTTCGTTGATTCGGAGCTAATCCGAAGTAAAATAAATCAGACACACGTTAATCGTGTCAATCAAATCATCGGATTCCTTCGACGGTCAATTTATCACTGTAATCCGAAAATCATTATTAATAAAATACTTTACCAACACTTCGTGCTTCCCCTGCTAACTCGGAAGAGCTTATGTTCACCCCGCTCGCGAATTGATGCTACACGAATGTAAATGAAAGTGACGTGTACTAAATAATTAACGGTGAAGAGTCATTCATGGTTAACTGAAAAATTGTAAATTGAAATTCAACGAGATACATCGGCTCACGGCATCGATTTCATGAAGTGAGAAACGTGAAGGGCCATCTCTGTATCGAGCGAATTCAGTAAAAAGAAGCAGCAAATCGTACTTTTCGCTTAGAACTCTATCTGAATTCCATCAGGTAAGTGAAAATAAGTCTGCTTTGATACGAAAATATTTGATTCTAGGGATTTTAATAAAAAACGGTGCAAAGTTACATTTTATTATTCGTTGTAGCGAAGCGTAGCGACATATTATTGTTTGATGTTGAATCCGACCAAAATAATGTTGTTGCCATCTCTTTAGGTACATTGAATAGTGATTGTTTGCTTCTCCCGGAAGTCGAAGAGATGTCGCTCGATCGTGCTTTACCTCCGAGTTCTCAACCCGACATTTGTCTTCATTCTCAAGGAAAGCCACAGGAAACCTTGAGAAGGTTGTCTGCGCAGGATGCTTGCCACGAAAACCCTTGCTTTTCCTCGCATCTGTGATGGCTTGCCAATATTGGTCATTGCGATTTCGTCTAGCATCTCTTAACTGTCTGACTCATAGTGCTACTTCATTCCTGCGGCCAAGAGCACAGAGGTGAGTATTTTTCACTTCTTCAGTGACTGTATTCCTGTGTAGTTTAAAATCAACTAACCTCGGATTTCAGTTTTTGTCGTTAAATAGTGTTGGGTAGCTACTCAGTATATATTTTACGAGTTTGTTCGTGGGTTCTTAAAATTTATGAAATTTCACATATTATCCTTTATCGTTAGAACCAGTCAATGAAATTTAGTTTCTGATTTTCTGCATTATGCTTATCCAAGGGGTCCTCATCAAATATTATATACTATCGTTGAAATGCTTACTACTTGTGGCAATGCTACCGGGTTCAAAAACTGTACGATTGGATTTTGCGAACACGGTCTTCACTGAACTTTCGATTCAAAACTCCTTAGCGACAAATGAAATTCCTCGACTTTTTCTTTGTCCCTGACATTTTCAAGTTTTGACTGCTTACAGGTTAAGAAGATACCCAGGCAAAGTAGCAATGAAGTTATCTTGTTCTGAGGAAGTCTAAGAAAACCAAGTTGCAATAAAAAGAGCATTGGTTCCGGTTCTTTGAAGATGCTGAATTCAGGTATCCGGGAACAAAGGATTCCATATTATTATTAGAAGATGATTCGTGCGACGCCTCATGCTATTATTCCTATAAAAAATGAAAGTGCTGTAACGTGTATTTAGGGTACTAAGAAATATTAATATTACAGAATATGCAGTCATAATTCATAAATAAATGACGCCATTGGAATAAAGTCATTTGAATGTAGTATTTCTGAAGTAAGTCCAGCTTGTTCTGTGGTTACTAAATTCTACTGTCAGTATTTGCGAACAATTACAAGACCACGCTCACGGAAAAAAACCCCACTTGGGTGTAAATTCGTACCCCCAACTCGAAGATAATGCTAATTTACCATAAGAAAAAAGTTAGGGGTACGAATTTACACCCAATTTGGGGTTTCTTTCCTTGAGGGTAATTTCTTGTAAATTTTACAATTAGATATAATTTAAACAATTATCTTCCCACTTTCAAACTTTTGACTAATTTGTAGGGTCCGACGAAGCTTGCGACGATTCCACTGTTCACTGTACCTAAAGAGATGGCAACAACATTATTTTGATCGGATTCAACATCAGACAATAATCTATCGCTACGTTTCGCTACAACGAATAATGAAATGTAACTCTGCACCGTTTTTTATAAAAACCCCTCAAATAAAATATTTTCGTATCAAAGCAGACTTATTTTCACTTACATGATGGAGTTCAGATCGAGTTCTATGCGAAAAGTACGATTTTCTGCCTCTTTTTACTGAATTCGCTCGTTACGGAGATCGCCCTTCACCTTTCTCACTTCATGAAATCGATGACAGTAGATAATGTATCTCGTTGAATTTCAATTTATAATTTTTCAGTTAACCGTGAATGATTCTTCACCGTTAATAATTTGGTTCACGTCACTTTTATTTGCACTCATGTAGCATCAATTCGCGAGTGGCAAACATAATCTCTTCCGACTTCGTAAGGGAAGTGCGAAGTTTTGGTAAAGTATTTTGTTAATAATGATTTATGGGTTATAGTGATAAATTGACCGTCGAAGGAATCCGATGATTTGATTGACACGATTAACGTGTGTCTGATTTATTTTACTTCGGATCAGCTCCGAATCAATGAACTGTTTTTCGTAACAACACCGACATCAGTTGCCCACAGCTAACGGCGCGGCGGGCTCCTAGGGACATTTCCTGACAGTCGCGATTGGTATTGTGTCGGCTGCTCAATCAGGCGGTAACTGTCGGCCAATGTAATTCGAACGACTTGATGCACGTGCATGAGGTGCGCACTTTCTTCGTGGACATACGGTATATACTAGGGGGCCTCGCTCCCCTGCGCGCTTCGCGCACCAACCCCTATTTTCGAGTTTTGATGGAAGGGGAGAGGGGTGGCGATAGAGATTATATATGTATAAAGGGTCAAGTGTTGAATCCTTGATTCATCGGTGGATATATATACGGAAGGTGAAGGGTCAAGTCTTCATAGGTTTTGCAGTATACTATACGTAGGGTAAAGGGTTAAATCACTAAAAGTATAATGGTATATAGATAGGGTGAAGGGTTAAATCTTCACAGATATATGCGTATGGTAAAGGGTCGAATCTTCACAGCTATAAGGGCATATACGTAGGGTGAAACGTTCAGTCTTTACAGGTATCATGGTATGTACGTGCGACGAAAGGTTAAATCTTTATAGCCATATAGGCATAAACGTAGGATAAAGGGTTGAATCTGCATAGGTATGCGGGTACATACGTAAGGTAAAGGTTTAAATCTTCACATGTTTAATGGTATATACTTAGGGTAAAGAGTTAAATCGTTATTGTCACAAGGGCATAAACGTTGCAAAGGTCGAATGTCGATCAAAGGTCAAAGGTCGATCGAAGATCGAAAATCGAAGGTCGAAGGTCGAAAGTTGAAGCTCAAAGATCAAAGGGTGACGGGTTAAATAGGGGAAAGACGGGTGATGGATGAAATGGCTAGGGCGGGGACGGAAGGGCGGGAGGGTGAAGGGAAGTGGAAGGGGATTCTTGACACGGTGGCGGCGGCAATATCTTTTTATAATATAGTACGACGATGTGATACGATATTAGGGTTATTTAACTCTATAGGTATACTGGTATATATTTAGAGTGAAGGGTTGAATCTGCGTAGGTATAAGGGTATATTTAGGGTGAAGGGTTAAATCTGTAAGGGTATGAGAGCATATACCTAGAGTAAAGGGTTAAATGTGTAAAGGTATGAGAGCATATATGTGGGTTCGAGGTTAGATTTGTCAAGGCATAGAAGGATGGAAAGACGGGCGGTCTTTCTGGTGACGGACATTACGGCAGAGAATAGGGCCAGGGCGGGAAAGGGAGGGGGTGAGGTAGTGAAGGGAAGGGCGGGCGGTGGAAGGAAGGTCTGGATTCCTGACACAGCGGCGGCGGCGGCAAAATATCTTTATAATATAGAGATATTGTAACGTGGCATTTTTAATGCACATTACGTACGGCTCCCCGAACCCTAGGTGGAACCAAAAAGTAGGAGTTTCGCAATAGTAATCGTTGATCATTCCGGAGAAGAGCGCCATGACGAGGGTCACGGATCCAAAACTCTAAGAGGGGATACATTACAGGCAGGCGAGTGAAATATTTCAGGAGTCTTGTTTATTTTTGTTTTCGAGTAAGTGTAACATCAAGTAGAGAATCAGTAGTGAATTGAGCAACATTATCTGGCGAAAACAGCACGGGAGTTTCGAAGGCAAATTGCCGAGCATGAGGCTAATAGCGCGAGAGGAGCCTGCCACGAGGTTACATTCCCTATGTAACGATAACGCAGAGGTTTGCCGCGAGAGAAACGAAGGTGGAAGACATTCATTCCCGTTGCTGACAACCGGGTCGTAGCCTTTCCTCGTTCACCAGTGCCTCATCACATAGCGAAGTTGTCACTATGCCGCGGGCGAACTCTGGTACAGCGACAAGTCCAACCGCCAATCAGTATTCCGCGACAGTGGAAATCGACGTAGTGATAAGCCAGATTTAAGAAGTACGTGATCACAGAGCCAATAAGAACCGGGCAATGAGTGTGAGTTCTCGAGGTCTTAGGTCCAATGAACAAAAATCAAATGAGTTGACGTTTCGGCCCTTTGAGGGGGGCCATCATCAGAAGGTAAAGTGCAAGAAATACGCCAAAGTGATATGAATAGTAAATTCTTAGATGTAACATATCCAGAAAGCATCACAATCAATAAAAAAATGAAGGTGGAACAGCACAAGGTCATTGATGAAAAAGAGATCTGGATCACACCCACACAAACCCCGGGTTATTCTTATTTGATTACGTTTATTGGGTTATTATATTTATAAATCTATTAGTTAAAGTAATCTGGCACCAAAAGAGCTTGATAAATCTTGTAGCGGGATTCCGTAACTCTCTAGCGACGATTATCGCTATCGTTAACGCCTCCTATCGACAATTGTCGCTAGTGGTGATTCTGTATGACGCAGTTAACGATATTTGTCGCTAGTTCGAATTGTTAGGTTACGATAATTGTCGCTGGGCTAGCGATGGATATGAAAGTCTCGCTAAGACGTAACGATAATCAGTGACATAGTGGACGATAGTATTGGTGCAACAATGTGTCAATGTGTTGCGTGTGAATTTTTTCTCTAGCCTTCAAAATAGTATTCAGATTTGAAAAGGATCGAAAACTTCATCATGCAAGTGAATATGAAGATTCACTTCAACAAGCAATTATTTTTTTCAGCACAACAATATAATCGTTTTAACGTTCTCTATAAAACGGTGTTCATTATCCAAGTAATTGTATAAAATTCAAAAACATACTTTTAAGGTTACGTTGACTCAATCCTCAATATCTTTCCAAATATACGAGTCCATTTATAAGATATCGTAAGGATTGATGAAATAATAGTATTTAATCAAATCGGTCGATGGCTTTTTAATAGAAAAAATAAGAAGTTCATTTTTTATTCGCCGTAGAATGGATTTAATAATAATATTTAATCAACTCTTTCGATGCTGAGAAATAGACTTATGAAGAGGGCTCAGTCAAAGTAACCTAAAAAAATATTTCTGAATTTTATACAAGTACTTGGATAGAGTGATTCTAATCATTAATAGATGACAAACAGAGGACATAAGGCCTTTTTTTCAAATCAGTTTAGTTGAGCATTGCAAAATTTATATAGTTAATAGTACTCAAAGTAGCTAAAACCATTGGAACTGTTTGGGCTCAGTATACTTGCACTGTTTCATTTTTTTCCATTTTTGATTAATCGGAGAAAAGTTTTTTTATACAACGCGAGGAAAGATCACGGCAAAGATACAGATTTTATTTGAGTTCACAAATAATCTATTCGAAGTTACTAGATTTTTAGTCATAATATCTGCGACGTTGTCAAATTTGCTGAAAATCTATCGGGGCTCTTTTTGATTGATGACCTTGTGATTTGTGTTCCACCTTGATTTTTTTACTGGTTGTGATACTTTCTGGATGTGTTGCATTTAAGAATTTACTATTTATATGATTTTTGGCGTATATCACGTATTTTATCATCTGAGGAGGGCCTCCCACAAAGAGTTGGAACTTTAAGTTATTTGACTTTTGTTTATTGGACCTGAGACACCGAGAACTCACACTCATTAATGGATAAGATCAATGAAAGATTAGAATAAAAGCTGGGCAATATTGCGATTCGTAAAAGTGGATGTTTTGAACGGCCAGCTCCACGTAGCGAAACTAATCGTCTTTGTCCTGATTGCGGTACCGTTTAGCGATTTCATTAGAGAAATTGAGTGCCGATTTTGTGGAATTTGCTGAAAAATTATCTGTTTAGTCATAGTGTTTTTCGATAGTAGTGCGCGAACGTGGCAATGCCCGCACGAGCGTGAAGGTGCAGCACGAGCCCAAAGACGAGTCGAAGGGCGAGTATGGCGCATTTACTCGAGTTAGGCGTTGCCAACTTTCGCACATGTATCGAACTCTATTTTTTGTTACATCTGTCATGGAAAGTCTGACATAAGAAAATGAAATCAGTCAACGAATGAAAAAGTTCGAAAATCTTGAAAAAGTGGAGTTCTAACAGACCACTGTGCGTGACGTTGCGGTTCAGAGGCAAAGCCTCTGGTGGGGGCTTCGCCCCTCGACCTAAAGCAGGAACTGAAATCCCATTAAAAAAAAAGCAATATCATCATAATAGTATACGATGGATAAACATAGGAATATGAAATGAAAAAAATAACACCATTTCCTCCCGGCACGTAGTCGAGCACGGCAAAGAGTGACAAACTATTCCATCAGTGGCGCTAGTGCAGCTGTTTGCGAAATGCGCAACCGTGGATAAAAGCGCGACCACCTTTTTCGTATACCGTTAGCAATGTGCGAAGTTTTTTCTCACAACGGTAGCAATGCGCGAAAGTTTTTCCCGCATATGTGTATAAAATACTACTTACGGTGGTTCTAAATGCTGCATAAAAGTGGACTTTCTATGCAGGTGTTACAAGAAAATACCTTATGTCGTGGAAATACGAAGAATTTGGCAAATTTGCAGTGTGGTGACACAGTGATAAGCGCTAATTTCCTTCGCGCGAACAAAATTCGAGAATGATTTAGATCAGCACACCAACTAACGGTTGGCTGTTTTGAATTTACAAATAAGTGTGCTCGTAATTTATCTGTCGATCTTTTTGCTTGTTGGCCGTAGTCTGAGTTTTGCGATTACACGTTGAGTCAGTTTTATTTGTTGTAAATTTACAGTAGAATCATGGCATTTGAGTAGTCATTTCATTTGTAAATTGCGTGCAGCAAAATTCCACTACACGAGGTCACGTTGCGTTAGCGTGTCTTGAAAGTGTCACTTCTCGAGGATAGCCTGCGTATTGCTGTGTGTGAGCGGATGGTGTAATAAATACGTTTATTGTTTTTTTTTTGGTGGTCAGTGCCACAATTACTTGTAAGATTTGACTTTGTTCTTTTTTTGTACTTGGCAAATAGCGCCGCAGTTGATATTTAATTGAAATTAGTGGCGATGCGGTTTGGTTAATTGCAGGACGATTACTGTTAGAGCGTTCAAATAATCATTTTTTATTTTTTTTTGTTGTTGAGAGTGTGAGTAGTGCAGCTGAAACTAAGATTTATTTTGCATTTTGATTTGGAATCGCGAAGAGTCAATTCAGTATTTCGTTCCTTTTTTTCGTATCGTTTTTTACAAAATATATTCTTTTTGTTGTACAGTGTTAAAAATGCTTGTAAATTTACTATACTTTATTATACAAAAGTGTAGCCAAATTACAAGTCTCGTGTTTTAAAGTGAATTACTAAGAATTCTCATTAAATTTGCAATAAAATTGTCTAATTGCACTTAGTTTCACTTGATAGTATGTTACACGTATTGTATTTAAAAAGTTTCTTAACAGTATTTAGAAATTCCAGAATTTTCTTGTGATCTACTCAAGTTGTACGTGTATAAATTTTATACAAATTACTTCACAATATCGGATTTCAGCAAAGCCGAAAGAATTACCATGTCCATTTTAGAATTAGTAATCAATTTTTCAATTGCAGACAATTGCACTGTCAATTTACTGACTATGTTACAATTGATTAAATTTGGAAAGTAAATGCTGTTGTGAATTTATTTAAAATTGTATTGCGAGTACGAATTCTGAAACTATAATCTTATTGATGAGTTTTCAGTGACTGTATTATCGTGCCCGTGTGGACCGTACATTGAATTATCAATCAAATAAAGTCATGGCTTCCCACAAAGTAGTTTGGCGTGGTAGGTCTGACTAGTAATCAGAACATTACGAGCGAACGATGTTCGAGCCTTGATTAGGAAAAAATAATACGCTAGGGTTTCTAATCGATTAAATATGCGTTTTCATCGATTGTAGTTACTGACAAGTTGTTGAAATGCTGTTTGTGTTCAGAAAAATTATTACCATCAATTATACAGCCGTTCTACATCTATTTTTTTTATTTATCCATTAAATTTACAATCCGTAATGTTGTAAAAATAATACGCGGATTTATTGAAATTACGGCACTAATAGTTATTAAAAATTTACTTTCATTACAATTTTAGTAAATTTCCAATTATCGTTAAATTTAAGTGTAACGGTGCATTCGCACAATAAAAGGGCTGAAAAATGATGTACTGGAGCAGCGTTTCCTAAACTTTTTTTGCCCTGGTCGGTACCTATTCTGCAATACGGTATTGTGGCCCAGTGCCAGGTCGCGACCCACCAAATGGGAAACACTGGAATAGAGCATTCGTGCGCGCAAACATGCTCAAGCTAGTAGGCACCTTTACATACAGTGTCGTATACGTTGATAAATACGAGTGCTATTGACGCAGCGATTCTACCTGGCGCCCGTATTAGCGACTCATTTTAAAACCTGCTACACAAGCTTTTCATGTCCCGTATTATACCTCATCAATAGGTACGACGATCACTCGCACATAGCTGTGATTGGTTGGCGCTACGTGCCAGTAATTGTATACTGGTCACGATCTCCGTAAGTGAGCCGACACGACAAGTTGATGTCGCCGGCATAACTTTCTGGAAGTACGTCTTGTAAGATTTCTTCTCGATCCTGTTTTTGTAAACTTTTACTGCCGACTTCTGCCCTTGGGTCTTTTCTGGCAGATACCTAGCATGCGTTTCTATGCGAGTCTCCATGTGGGCTTGCTGCTTCCCAACTTCTTCCGCTCCTGGCGCCTATTCCCAAATTTTCTGGTCATCACTAGGCTTATATGGCTTTACCTACCAGCAATCCGTGGATCGTGCATTCTCTATTCCTTTACCCATATATTGATAATATCGATACCACACGCTAACGTTGGGCAAAAGTGCTGCTTGTAGGGCACCTGGACGTATTTCTTGGACACCAAAAAGAAGTATAAATTAACAAGGGGAGCTTCAAAGTTGTCACTCACGAATTTTGATGCACCTCAGGTATGTTCTAGAGGAACCTATCCTGCGTTGTGGAGTAACGGGATTTCTTCAACGGCCCTTCGTTTCCGAGAAAAGTTTTTGGCAATTGAACTCATACCTCGTATACAGGGAAGTGTCTGCAATTTTTATGATACCGAACGTAGCGCTACTGCGTTTTGTGTTTTGGCTGCTTTTACGACAAATAACACCCAAAATTCTGCTACAGCGTAACAAGTGATGACAATGACAGCGGGAAAGAGAAACCAAATCATTTATAACATAATCAAATCAATAAACTGCAGTTTCTTATGAAGGATATAATTTCTTTTGCTACAATGTTAATAAGATTTTGCATAGACCATTTCATTACTTTAATCTTACGTAATATGAAAAAAAAAAATAAGTGTTGTCAAGGCAGGATTTAAAGCCGGATCGCTAGCGTAGGAGCTGATGACCTTGTCTACTGCGCTACGCTTGCTAACTTGAAATTTGTAGACATTTACCGACATACAAGATACGAACGAGTTGAATTGCCGAAAATTTTTCTCGAAAATTAAGGGTCGTTGAAAGAAATCACGTTACTCAGGTAGTCAGTGTAGGTTCTTCTATAACATACCCGGGATGAATCAAAATCCGAGACACCTTGAAGGTCCTCTTGTAAGATCTGCTACGTTGTGCCCATCCTCAGGAACCAGCAGCCAGCCACCGCCACGACCTGCGCCGCCACATCAACCGCAATCGTCTTCAACACTGAATATTTCACTTCATTATTAATATTTTTTTACAAATACCATTGGTTTTCATAGATAAAAATGTGGCAAATAACTCGCAAATACGAAAAATTGTGTCTGTTTTTCAATTGATCATAAATGCCATTTGAATTTTTATCCCATTCTTAACCCTCAAAGCCGCCCTAGTTCCCGTACATCTCTACGTAATCAAACAGTTGAGCTGTTCCGCAGGAGCATCTTGGGAATGCCACTGTTAGAATTTCATATTTTAAGCAAGAAAACAGGCTCCTCTGAGATTATCTCCCAGAAACTTGCCGTTTGCTGCACCCTGAGCAAGTCGTTCAGCCTGTTAATTCTGCTACTCTGCGAAAACATGCAGCTGATGTTACTACCGTGGATGTTCCTTGTTTTTGTGATAATCTCACCACCGCTATAGTTAGACAGGTTTTCACAACCCCAGACTGTGCACTGACCGGTGGAGACATTGTGTTCCCGCGTTTTCGTGTTCTGTCAATGACATCTGCCAGTGCTTGATCGAATCGTCTAATTCGCTTCTTGTTTAAGCCACGAACTGCGGAGGCGCCAAAAAGCGGCGTGGGTACCTCTCTACCATGGACCTCCCTCCAGCTTTACTCAGTGCATCCTTCAACATTTATGTCAATGAGCTGCTCCTTTCAGATCATCACAAGCCAGTTATAGTTGGCAAGACTTTTGCAAGAAATGAATATCGCTATGTTTGGCATAAGGATAGTATCATTTATTTTTTGAGACGAGACAATAGTGCGCGGTTGCAGCGTATCCAGACTACCTTTAGCCTTGATGCATTTACATCCTCTTGACTCTCGATCTCAATCTTGACACTTTCGCCTAATTGGACGTCTTAGTTTTTTATGACTTCACAGTCTGCGTCGCTAAATATTACCTACCTACGTATTTCCGGCTTCATTGCAAACTCTCTACGGGACCACATAGATTGTATACGATATTACTTTACTATTTCACTCTTCCAGATCATTACAGTCTTGAAATTTGTCTATATTCTGCTAGTCCTGACTCAATTACTTCTCTCGCTGGTTTTTTTGTCTTCCGGAATGAGAGGGTAAGAAAAATTGACGGCGGCGTGGCGCTGTATTACTCTGCGCATGAACGGTCCAGCCTTTTTTACATCGCAGCACTCATTCAGAGTACCTCATCGCTGAGATTACACCGCCTCGCATCAATTTTACGGCCTTTGGATGCGACTTCAATCTGTTTTTCAGTATGTACAGCCAGTTAATTATTGTTGGTGACTTGAATTCCAACCAACTAGTAAACACATACGATGTAGAAAATGTTTGCATTTTCTATTTTATTCACGTGCTTTATCTAGTATCGTGTTTTCCAACTTACCTACCCACGTATCTGATATCACCCTTGATCTTTGTTTGGTTAGTGATCGTGATGTTATGGTTGATTGTGGACATACTACTACCCCGTTTATTGCCAGATATGATCTGATTTATGTTTTTCAAGCTATTGCGTCCCCTGTTTCGGGGGAGAAAATGGTCACAGCTTGGCGTGACAAGGCATTCTCCTTTGGAACTTTAAAGGCCAACGCCCACTGTTGCTGTACAGCACGGGATCAAAACAGCTCCGCTTGGCTGCGGCATACCGTTGCATACCGTCGGACACCGTCGCACAATTTCGCCAGTTGATGTACGGTAGGGCACTCTTAGTATAACGCAATAATAAGACCGTTAAGCGCAAAACAATATAATTCATTCCGCTGTAACTCTCACTAGTCTGACATGAGACTAAGGATTTTTTACGATTAGTATCATAATTGATCCCCATAATCGAAGTCCGATCCCGTGCCTTACTGCAACAGCGGTGTTGGCCTTTATATGGCTTAGCTCGAAGTCTCCATCTGCTTTGGCTTCAACCCGACTACTTCGATGGTTGATATGCTTTGTCGTCTACAGGCAAACTTGACCTCTTTACTTGATTGTCTTGAGCCTTACTGAACCTTCATCGTACAGAGCAGGTCTCCACGTTGGTTAGAGTATATTTCTGGAATTTGTTACCGCAGATGTGGGAAGAGAAGTGTTCTTATACGGCTTTTAAATTTGTCTTCTGCCATTATCGTTTCGACATCGAGTTTGAACGGACGTAGGGTGACCCTGATATATGCATTCTGTCTGTTCTCTGTCTAGCGCAGGTACTGTATTACGCGCTTTTCTTACCCTTTCTGGCCTTATCTAGTTTTTAATTATCTTTAATTTCTTTGCATCTCTTTTTCAGCTCACTTGTAATTACTTTTGCCTATCCAACTTTGCTATAGTTATACATCACCCGGGTCTCACATTCAGCAATGAATAAATGACGTGTATATGGTCGCATACATTTTTCATCATACACAATACATATTTATAATAAAATTATATTTAGCATACCTGGATATTCCGTCTATGATTTTGTCGACGCTCGTCTGCCCTTGGTTGCGGCATGCTTTGGAAACAACGGAACAGATAAATCTTTTTGTACATGGTGCAAGGTAAGAGTTGCCCAGAAATACTTCGTTTATGGTTTCGCCATAATTTCCCCAATCCTGCTGCAAATTATCGGACCCTATAACACGAAACGCATGTAATAGATATCACGCCCGAAGAGACATACAGAAAATTGATGTACCTTGCTTGACTCGCGAGCCAATTATCACATACATTTAATATAAATATCGGGAGTTTTTCATGAATGGTGCCAATGCAAACGATAGTTATCGAGCAGAGAGGCCAAAGTTGCATGTGATTTGTCCACTGCCTGTTAGCATTGTAACCATGGACCGATGTCTGCTATTTCTAAAGAAACATTTCTGTCTCCGAGATTGCATTGTATACGCAATTCTGAACAAACACACTGCAACACTTTTTCATTTGACGAGAAATAAAAATATGACATGAATTCTACAAATTTACTATTGTGATTTCGTAGCATCTATGCCCTTTCTTTATTTATGTGTCTAATGAAAATGTATCTGAGTATATTTGTTCAGAATTGCATATAGAATAGGGCTGTTAAGCTGTTCTGCACGTTTGAGATACGTGGACCTCAATATTTTGAGATATACATGTCAACATCTAAATCGACCAGGGCACCCGCTTGGTGAAAAAAAAACAGAAATTCCTGAAATTTGAAAATAATGTTTTTTTTTTTTTTTTGTTAAGGGCAGTCTGTGCTATCACGATTTTACACTTTTTTTCATTTAATCACTTAGGTATTGAGCACATGTCTGCTAACTATACGCATCGGGCGGAGATATCATTTCTGAAACTTAGACACCGCGCATGGTCCACGGTTACCATCCCAGTATTCTTTAAACAAATCACATGTGACCTTGGTGCCTATCTTTCAGCGAAATATCGCGTGCGGCGACACCTTTCATGTAAATGATTATGATCCAACTTACTGTAGTTACGCATTGTGTGAGGCTTAACTAACAGAGGAACAAGTATTGTTGATACAGTCGTGAATATCCCAGCAATTGCCAATGCTTTTGCATTTATGTTGATCAACGGTTGTGTTGTTCCATACCCAGGGTCCAACGGTATGGATAAAAATGGAATTGATAAATCAAGGTCAATCTGCAAGTAAGACGCAATGGGAAAATAAATGAAGAGAAACATTTTCAGACGCTTGAAACTCCAGATAATATTAAATAATGGAATGAATTTTCCTGAAATGATTCATTTCTTATTTATAGGAAGTTTTTATTTAACCCCTGGAATGCTCAAATTCCGCAGTTCAATTTCAGTAATAGTTTTCCACTCAATGAAAATATTAGTAAGATATCATTGGAGTATTCATCATTCGGTGTTGCTACTGGAAGCAATTTACAACTTGCTGAGGATACCGTAATCACGATCACGTAGTCGGTCCCCTCTCAGCTTTTAAAGAAGGAACAGCCAGCCAGACCACGATAGTCCTCGGTTAACCCACTTACGTCGATACATCAGTAAAATTTTATGTCTCGATTTGTTTGAAATTTCAACTCATAATAAAGCTTTATAAAATTGGTGGTTTACATCCAGTATTATTGACAATTGACCATTATTTTGAAAGCACAAAAATTTCGCTGGAAAGGAAATTGTCAATTGCGATTTTTTGGTACAATCAGGTGGTAACTTGTCGGATCGCAATAGCCGTAGCAACGTTTATTTCTTTCGTTTCACCGATAACCATGGACTTTCGAAAGAAATTTTACAAGATTTGTACTGCACCGAAAAAATGCTCAGTCGTAACAACTATGAAATATATATTGAGAGGAAATAGTCGTTTAATTAATCAAATAAAAAAAGAAGATAATTCGATCAACTAAATGCGGCGTTCACGGGCGGTGAAACGAATTACAACAATTCATAAGTTACACGAACTAAATGAAAAATACTTCTGTTGACTAAATTATTGTTCAACATAAATCCGAGGATGTTCAGTCATCGAAATATTAAGTTGAGTAACCTATATTATATTATTGTTGATATTAAAATCATTTTGTCGAACCGAATACCCGACTTTTTGATCTAATAAATTTTTGATCAATGCAAGTTCATGTTCTGTTGGTTTAAAAAAATCTCAGTTAACAAACCTGAATATTTAGTTGGAAAAATCACATCTAGATACAAGCAATTGAACATTCAGCTCAATATGGTGTTTCAATTATTAATTGAAACAGCTTATTTGTTGAGTGTAGTCTCATATCGTTAGAATGAACAAATGTTCAAGCAATAAAGTAAGGTAATGTTTTATCAGAAATACTATAAATTTCGGCTGACGCGACTGAATCATGGAATGAAAGGAAGTCCTGCAATCATTTGGAATAGTTCTGATCACAAAAAAAAATTTAAATTCTTAGCCTTATACGTAGTCGGTAGATTTTTCAATAATGCAAATAACTTATAAGTGTTCGCAAGTCGGATAAACGCCGCGCGATTTTGTTCGGAGTTCGAACCGGGGCTCGTCCGTAAATACCTATCATCCTATTGTTAGTCGCATATCTGTATCCACTACGCCAAAGTACGGCACAGTCTTCGGGTTAACTCATGCTCACTTAGGTGACGATATATATTTATCTTATTGTCAGTGATACGAAGCTATTGCCAGGTGACATTAAGAAATTTTGTACAAAAATGCAAGGATTGCATCAATATTTCATGAATTTAAAAGCAGTAAAAAAGTCGTTGAAACAGTTCAGTTAACGAATAAAATGCTTCCAATCAAATATATTTTGTTGAAGCGATTCCACGCATTCAACCGTAGGTACCCCTTTCTTCAACCGGATCATTGAGTTGACACAGTTAAATATGTTTGAGCCTATCAAATTTTCAATCAAATCAGCTGCATAGTTTAAATAACTCGTTTGGTTGATTTGGCCTGACGGAATTTATTATGTTAACTATGTTATATTAAGTTTCGCGAAATAATGATTGAAGAAAAATTTTTTCACCAACCTTATCACCTACTGAATCGATTCAGTTGATTGAATGACTATTTTCTCTCCGTGTAGCTAAAACGACTGTTGTTGAGGAACAGATTAAACGAAAAATTCACTAGAATCCGCGCTCCGGTAAGTTCATTCCCTCGCATTTTTACGGAATGGTGGATGCGTCCGGAATACGCATATTATAACATTCTGTTTACGGCGTTTGTAGGAGCAAACATAGAGGTTCCCATGTACCCAAATTCCGGAACGGAGTGCCGGAGGGTCAAATTTTATTTCATGAAATAATTAATTATAGTTACAAAATTTAAGGGAGCTTTCCAGTGTGAAATTTTCAAAAAATCGATTTTTTTTTTTGCTTTATCGAATAGTATACACTCTTCCGAATATTCCCTGAAATTTTCATGCCGAAATTCAGATTATTTCGGTTACTGTACAGCATTTTTTGGAAGAAGGCAACGGAGCGCTACAGTTCTCGTTCCTACCTGCACGTACATGAACTTGGCTCGCCAATTGTCGAAAATGTGAATTCGGACTATTGCATAATTTGCCGTTAATTAGCCGTAAATTAGTCGCGCGACTTATTTTTTTGTCGCACACAATTTTCAAAAAAAAAAGCGGATGGCGTGCTAAATTCTTGAAAATCAATCAATCACTGTGTGTGGCAACTAGCCCCAAAGCACGTATTCTGCGGCAAGCAGATAGTAGAAATCGCTACGCAGTGTGCTGTGTGCACCTTCAATGAAGGTTACGACCCAATTTTAAAAATTTTGAAGACGATGGGATGCACGATAGAGCCGAGCGCCGCACATTTCGCCGCTAAGTACAAGAATGCGCGCATCATCCAAGCAAACCGCCAGGCGTCCCTGGATAGCAAAGAGGCGAGGACAGCTCGTCGGACTGAACAATCCATTGAGCACGATCTTTTCGAAGAAGCAGAAGGGATATTGTACGGACCTGGCATCGCTGATTGACCGTAAGTAAACGATTTACCTAAAATTTCCTCACTTGAAACTTTGAACGCGTTTTTCTCGAAACAGCATTTTTCAAAACGGTGTCCAACTTGGAGGGCAGAGTTTTAAAGCTATCGAGTTGAATTTTTTACACAATATTCTTAACGTTATTGTTTATCGTGCTATGGAAACTTTTTTTTTTTTTTTTTGACATCTTCCTATTTTTTTGTAAAAAAAACTGCCAAAAAAAATGCTAAAATCGATACTTTTTGTTCAAACCGGCGCCATTTTTGCAAAAAAAAAAAAAAGAAAAAAGCCTCCATAGCACGAAAGCCAATTATATACCGATCAATAATCTTTTTGTGTTTTTTGTTTCAGATCAAAATTGTGACCCCCAACGTGGACACCACATCCAAGTGCATTTTCTGCAACAATTGTTTCATCATTTTTATAGATATTAATTAATAAATAAATCGATCTTTAAAAAATTGTTTAGTATTCTTCAATACCCAATTAATATACAAAAAAAAACCAGACCGATTAGATTATTTTTTCTTAAAAAAAAAAAATCGCGAAAAACAGCGATTTTTCGGGCTATCACACTGGAAAGCTCCCTTAATCGGACATGAAAGCTGATTGGTTAAATTGTATATAATGATACAAAAGCTTTATCTAAACAAACAAATAAAGTTGAACAGCACAAATCTGAATCAACTCGAAATAAAAGACCAAAGATTGGAAATATTATCTATTCATCGATGTAAAACGGTGTTAGAACTTGCGATCGGAAGTAGCTGCTCGTGACAATCGGTACACAAGTTTAACTTGTGAAGAATATATTATGTTTTTGAAAAATATGGTCAAAGACCTCAAAACTAACGTTAAATCAGAAACATTCTTCCAAACTGATTAGACAATATCGTTTCCAGTGTTATTTCTGTATGTGGAAAAAATCATCTTGAGGTCGTGCCCATAAAAGAATTAAAAATATCGGTATTTAATTTTTTTATCAATGACGGACCTTTACGAAACAACTGAAAAAATCACAGAAAATTACACAAAACCAGACGTTCAAGCTGTTGAAAAGAGAAGGTGGTCACTTAATAGAATTCACCGGAAATCAGCAATGTAAATGTTCAAGGATTTTCAGACGCTTAGTTTGCTACTAAAAAAAAATCATTGACATGTGTACAGATGTCCGCTAGATTTGTGATTTTTTTCATAATTCTTGGAGTTGAAATAGCGGATTTAACGCAAAAAGACTGAAAATCGCGTTTTTTTTGCGATAACTTCACTTCAAAATGGAATTAGAACGCTAAAATTTGGTATGGGTCAACATTCATCAATAGAAAACAGAAGGTCGTTTGCAGAATTCATACCGAGCGGTGGCACTTTTGACATGCTTACCCGGCTATAACGTTTAATGTTCAACTAAAAAAGGACTGTTATAATTTTTTGATAGCTAAATTCTTTGAAAAGTTATTCAAGGATAAAATTGAAATCATGTGAAAATTCACCTTTTTCGAGATTGACCGCGAAAATGCTGGACTTATCAGCAGATATTGTTTATTTTCTTGTAAGGCATCTTTATCGCTATCAAATCATATTATTCAATTACTTTTCAACCTAAGAAAATTTATTTTGTAATTATTACAAGTCATGTCATACATATAATTCCAGTTTGAAAGAACCTGTTTCAAGCAAAGAATACATTGGCTTGAGTTAAAAAGTAATTGAATAATATGATTTTATAGCAGTTGAAATGCTTGAAAAAAGAAAAATTCATATTAGCTCTTATTGTGTAGAGCATCAAATTTCCTTCAGAAATATGAATCGTACATTTATGTACAATGACTCGTTATTGAGCTACAAAATGAAAAATTGCGTTCAGGTACCACTAAATCTTGATATGATGGGTTCAAATTACAACAGGCGTCTTATTGCCTCTTTCTACAACTATTATACACGTGACATTAAAAAAAATGTCGATTTTTTTCGACCAGTCCAACAGCTATACGATTACCGTTGGCGAGGTAGTGCTACGAAGTATAGATAATAATTGATGTTTATATTTTTTTATAGTTAGTATAGCAATAAAACATTCAAGGACCGGAAGCGCACTATATTTTTTCGTTATTTTATAATTGTTAGAACTACAATTTTTTCCAAAGTGCAAGGTGCCTTTTCAAGAACATGGAGTTTGGTGTTATTTCAAATAATATCTGGACACATGTGGAATAATTGATTTAAACCGGGCGGAAGCCACTTGTTTCATGATGCTTTATTGTGAGTCAAAAGTCAAAGCAAATGGAAAAATTGTAAAATTTCACTGACATGACCCCTTAAGAATTAATGGCTCTAAAATTGGAATCTGCGTGCACCGTTGATCATCGGAGACGACAGTAATCACTGTTGTTACTGTATTGCTGTATATTGCTCCTCACAACCCGCATGAAAAAGATATTTACGGACAATATATGCGCAGATTCATTTATTTTCCATGATTATGTATGATGCTTGTATATTGTATGTATTAGGGTGCTTTCTTTGGGACTATTTTTTTTTCGCTCCCGACCTGAAATTTTGTTGGAAATGCTTGAAAAAAAATTTCCTGAAATATGAGCCCTTGATATTAATATTAAGTACTCTCCCAGAACGTGAGAAGATTTCACATTTAAATTACATGTAAAATTTAATTTTTTTATTTTCAAATTTCTATAACTCAGCGGCATTTTGTGCTATCATATCGCCCGAACTTGAAAATTACTCAAGATTAAGCGCTTTACAAAAGTGCCCATTACGACTTAACTGTAACTCACACCGGTGAGGCAGTACAGATCACTAAAGTCAAATTTTGTAGTAATTTCTTGCGTTTTTGTTGTTATTTTGTTGATGGCTCAACCCACAGGAAAAATTTAAATAGACCATTTGTAGGAAATTTAATTTTTTACAAAAAAAATTCCTTTAAAGCAAACCTCTAAGATCGATATTTCTCGAGATATTGAGCTTTGACTTTTTTGTAGCATGAAATTTCAATGGATTATTGAGTCAAATTTAAAGAAATATTGATTTTCTATTCCTTATTACAAAATTTATTAATAGTTATCTTTTTTTCAAACTACCAGTGAAAATAATGATCATAATTTTTTGCGTGTATATAGTTTTTATGATATATTTAATAAATACCTAATTTAATGACAATTTGAACGAATATCAAATATGTTAACTATATTAAAGTTAATGAATTGTCCATAAACACGATTAAAATATTTTCTCGTTATATATAGCTCGTTCAAGGTCAAGTATATTCATGCCAAACAAAGCTAAAGGTTTGAGTGTACAAATAATAATCAGTATCCTATTACAGAGTATTGAAGATACATATTTCAAATTTTTATCTTGTTTACAAATCATAGATGACGCTAAAATTTTATAGATAAAAAAATAATTAACCTATTAAATATAACTTATTATTACAATTATAATTCAACAAAAAAAAAACATTTTTTCTTAAAGTTTTTTTTTTTTAATTTCAGATTGAATATTTTGTATTATTTATCTTTTTCTTTATTTGCAGCTTGAAAAATAGATAATTATAAAAAAATGTTGTAATAAGGAATCGAAAATCAAAATTTTTTTAAATTTGACTCAATAATCAAAGAATTTGTGAGTATACAATTTTTTGGAGTGGCCAGTTTTTTCCTATCCTTATAGTTTTTTCATCGTTTAGAGCGGAGCCACGCTGCAGACAAACTTACTCACCTTCACGCAGAATTGGTATTTAGCCATGTTTTGTAAAATAGCTAGTTTCACTTCACAGGTTGTATTTGTTCCGTAAAAATAATGTACGACGTATATTGAATATTCCAGGCCATTTTGACTTGGTCATGATCTTCATCATTTTCAACTTCGTTCTTTTGATAAGTCTTAAAAAAATGTGCTTGCTAATAATTGCACACTTAGCGGAATTACTCACAGTCACAATTCATTTTGATTTAATTCGCCCAGCAAAATCTTTTTCTATAATTTCTATAATCTACGAGATATAAGCAAATTATTTGAAACATGAAATCCCGTTAAAACAGAAAAAAGAATTTAAACATGGACGGTAAAATCTTCGCTGATGATTTTTTTTTTTTGCTGGTGCTTTCTCACCGTGTCAACTCTGAATCGAATTTCAATTTTTTTCTAACTGTCTTTCGTGTACCTCCAAAACTGAATACAGGCTCATTTTCAGCCTAGTTATGACATTTTTGATATCCTACTAAGAAATTACTGCGTCAACAAAATTGATTATGGTTATTAGGGATTCTCTAATCGATCGATTACTAGAGGAGTGATTTTTTTAATATGCCGAAGTCAATAGTACCCTGAAGTACATTAAGACAAGTGTACATTAAGTGTATATACAGTCAACTGTCATATACAGGGTATCTCATTTTCCTCAATCCATTCAAATATTTCGAAAACAAAAGGTGTGAGTCAAACATGTTTTAGAAAAAAGTTGTAAGGTTCGAAGGGCAAAGAAGATGAGAGTGTCAGATTTTCGGTAAGTGGATCCGCCCAGGTTAGATGAGGGTAAATTTGTCTTTTTTTTTAAATGGAACATTATATTTTTTCATCCGCATCTTTTTTCAGGGCATCAAAACGTATACACTCACCACCTAAACTTGACTATTGATAAGATACGAGTCGGTCAAGTTTGTACGGAAGGTTCCTGTCGTACTTGGTTCATCAGTTTTGTATCATAAATAGGACTCGCAGAGGCACGCATCTGCAAGGGGCCAGGACGTGACGCTCCCGCTGTGGCCCTTTTTACCTTTCATATAAATAGTTATCTTTTATTTCAAGTTCTATCCTTAATTTTTTAAATTATTTCTTTTTTTCATTTACATTTTTAATTTTTCAGTCTAAATTTCTAATAATTGCACATTTTCTTATTCCAACTATTTTTGAAAAGATGTTTGTTCATTTTATCAGAAATTTAAAAAATAGAACGTTATTCGTAAATCGTATTTACGACAGCTAATTATCGAATTGTCAACACGTATGACGTTATTCCGAGAGCTGTACTACTATCCACAGTCGAACAATTTCAAATGAGAGCATAACGGGGCATTGAAGTGCCCGGAAATGTTTTTGAACATTTATTGAAGTGATTTATAACCGGACGTAATTTGCTATCATAAATACGGTACACGAATAACGTTTTATTTTCAAAGTTTCTGATAAAATGAACAAACATCCTTTTGAAAATACTTGAAATAAGAAAATTTCGAATCAATAAAAAATTAAAATAAACTATTAAAAAATTATGTAATCTAGAAATATAAACATTAGAATTGTAACAAATATAAATATTTAGCAAAAAAGGTAAACGGGGGTGACAGTGGGAGCGTTCATGTCGCGGCTCCTGTCAGATACACGCCTCTGCAAATTCTGCTTAACATGCAAAAGTCATGAACCAAGTATGACAAGAATCTTCCAGGACAACTTGACCGGCTCGTATCTCATCACCAGTTGAATTAAAGTGGTAAGTATAGTACCATTTGATGTGGAATTTGATGCCCTTTCATATGCCGATGAAAAAAAATATACTGTTCGATTGAAAAAAACCAGGTTGATCTTCATCTGACCTTGGCGAGTCCACTTACGAAAAATTCAACACTCTCATCTTACTTCCCCCGATGAACCTTACAAATTTTGTCTGAAACATTTTTCACTCATACTTTTGGATTCCGAGATGTTTGACAGGATTGATTAAAATGAAACACCCTGTATACAAGATAAAATTATGTCCCTCGTACTACTTCCATTTCTGTTAAATAGCTCAATTAATTTGTAAAAACCACATGCATTAGTTCAAACAGTATAGTATGTTGATTTCACTACGATTGAATCAAAGAAATGATAGGATATGTTGCTGTAGAACTATACGATCATGATTGCAGGTATACATTATTAGGAAATCGAATTAATGCGATTTCTCTAATGTTATAATTCCAGTATCTAATTGAATTTAAGTTAACGTGATCAGGTAGGTTTAGAATTTTTGTAAAATGTATAACATTGGCAAAATATTGCATTGAAATATTACTGGAACCTAGCTGGATATATCTATGTACAACAATCGCTTACATGCGTCAGTACGTTTGGCTGAGTTCCACTGAAGATCAGAGTGAGTTTTTGGAAGGAGTTCTCTGAATCGATCTAATGCATACAAATTTCAAGCAGATGAATAATTTCCGCTACTTTTTTTTAACTTGAATGACTATGTTCTATACTGTTTCATATATTCATCATATCCTTCCCATAACTTCGATCAATTTTCCACAATAAAAGATTTCCGAACGTGCTCAATTGACGACTCAATTATATAGATAGAAACGGAATCAGCGGACGAGGTTGTAATCACAATATTTATTTGGCTGAGATACGCCGAAGTGTGTCGATTTAGAACTAACTATATGATCTTCTGTTTGAAATCTCTTGCATATTATTTTGTATTCAACGCTTCCAATATTTGAGTTTTGTACATGAAATGCAGGGCTGTGCTTTTTCTGTGAAACCTAAGGTACATTAGCTATGGTGAAAAGTTGTCATTTTTCATCATGGTCCCTTAATATGGAGAGAGGGATTTGTTGACTTCACCAAATATGGTAAAAGAAATGTTGAATTTCTATCCAAAAAAAAAAAAAAAAATACAATTGAATTCGACAAATCGTTAATCAGAACAAGTTTTATCAGCAATTGAAACTAGATTTCGCAGAATAAATGAAACATTCCTTGTGCCATGTTTTTACCGCCTACAACGTAGGATAAAATTAACACTTCTTTTTGAGTGCGAATAATACTGCACTTCATCTACCAACACAAAAAATACGAGAAAACTAACCCAGAGATACATCTTACATAAATATATTATATTTCGTCTGATCTTGTATCTTTTACAACCTCTTAAAGTTATAAGATACTTAAACCTAATTCTTCCTGCAAGCATTTTCAACCCAGTTCATCCAGTAAATTATGCCGTTACGACTCACCCCAATTTTATCGCCAAGGCTATTAAAGGTCACATATTTTGAATTCGGGAACATATCCGTCCTTGCATTTCGCGATGATCTGGTGATGTTGTCGCCAGTCACGAAACGGGCGCCGTTTATGCATAATAACGCAAGAAGTAATTTTACCCATGTTTGCCTTACGTCGCGATGCCACTCGATCATTTTGCTTCTCAATTTCAAAAATCCTACTCCTGATCCACTGCACAAAGTAATTGACCCAGTCGAGGGTGTGTATTCAGAGTATATTTTGAGTCGCAGGTACTTTCATTTTACGACATAGACCGTTAAAGCTTAAATTCAAAAATTGAAGAAATTTCACGCGCCTGTTACCATAGGTAAATGTAAAATTTGAATTTACGAAAAAATCGGATTCTGAATATGCAACAAGTTTCTATGTTTAACTAATTTCGAAAATGTTTTTTCTGTATAGATGTCTAGATAGAAAGTCCATCGATGTACTGACGATCACGAAACCACCCAAAATCAACACCTTTGTAGCCCTTGCAGACAACAGACGAGCCCCCAAGTCTTTCTTACCTGCGCTGGTAAGAGCTACCCTTCACTATAATCTGGTCTAACAAAATCTGTCCCGAACTCGGTCAAACTCTAGTTTATCTAGGTTTTCGAGTATCCCCACCTCCTACGCATCGCTTTTATTATTACTATTAAGAATTTATGACAGAGACATTTCCACACCATAATTTTCACAGTAAAATTGCGACTGAGGGCGTTATAATAATTATTTCGACGTTAGTCGGTTGCATATGATTGTTTCCCCGTAATTGCTGCTAGAGAAATTACATTGTCTTCCAGAACTTGAAAGTGCGGCACTGCGACAGTGTCATGTTCAGTGAGCATTTTCGAACTCGTTCTTTAGAACCAACTCTCGTCCCTCAATATTTAGCCAGTAATCCGAAAGTTTTGTAGATATTATATCTCAAGACGGATTCGGACGACCACATCTTGATATTTAAAATAAACAGATATTTGATTTCATTTCAATTCCACTCACCAATAAAAAGTATACTACAGTGGGTACGGTAAGAATTACCAAAAATAATCGATTTTCGATTGAATTGATTATTTTTTCCCGGTTAATTGAGGGTATCGATTATTTTTCGCAGTCGATTAATCAACCAACTCGGTTATTTTTTCTCATAATGGGTTTTTCTTTTTACCCCGATGAACGACGCAATAGAATATCAATTGATGTGATTAATATATTAATCACTATCATTGTCCTATTAACCAAGAATCTATTTGATATAATAAGTAAAAGATGAATGAATATTTTTATCTCTGATTAAAAAATATTTTGTATAGAATATCAATCAATTCATTTCAGGATAAATTATTTTCAGCTTAGTCGCCATCGCTTGCCAAGAATGTAAGTGTCGTTCGATTCGAATGAAAATCTTTATATTATATATATATATATATATATATATATATATATATATATATATATATTTTTGTCACTGTATACAATAAATTGGGTGTAGAAAAATATGATGTAGTTGGTATACATTTTTCATAAATAAATGGTGAGAGCAACAGAAGAATAATTGATGAAAATCGTCAACAATACGAGTGAGAACGTTGAATGTCATTCCCGTCTCGCTGTTTCGCACAGATGATGATGGCCTCAGTGGTGAAATCTAAAATTACACTCACTCATAATGGCATTGCGAAGGAAGATTTGTTTCTGGTGGTGCACACAAGTTTGGTAGATGAAGAATAATTTTATGAGAGTTGGAAAAATCACGCCTGCTACACACGATAAACCGTAGTTAGTTAAGCCTGGACATCGTAACGCTAACAGAACCTCGGAAAAGAGTGTCTGCCGTCACGGTGAAGCGCATCGCACTGACAACGAAAGCGAAACTCGCCGACCAATTATCCCCGCGTTCATCATTGTCTTTGTCATTCTCCACTGAAGTCTACTTGTTTTTAAACTGTTGAATTCCCTTTTATTCGTGGTGACGCCAAAGGCCGAACGAAGGCTGGGAGAACAACAATTACGGGTATATATACCAAGACTTGGCGAATGCAGTTCTCAGTCAAAATCTTGAGTCTATCTACAACATTCAAATACTGCAAGGCTGTACGGCGCAAGTTTTGCTATTACAATTGGGAACAGAGATTCTTTCTCACAAAACTGGTAATTGGACGCAATGCAGCTGATAAATTGCTAAATAATAATTTTTCCTAATAGGAATCTTTGATTTTTTTTTACTAACCAAAAAATGGGTGTATCTTAAAAAGGTGTGAGGTTTCTCCGATATGGGTCGATATTTTGAATAAATTTATCGTCAAAATGACGAATATTATGTTAGTCAATTGAGAAAAATCTTGGTAAAGCAGTAAGGCAATTGTTAAGAGAAACTTTTACAGATTATAACCATACGGAGTTTTAAGTTTCGGGACTGAAGTGAGTTGATGTAATATTGCATTAAAAATTTGATTATTCGTAAGTCGACCCCCACTCATTGCTTCCTCGTTTGGCGGATAATTTCATTATCTATATTGTAAGCAGCATAAAAACAAAAACAAATAAATTTTTGGACATAAGTACTAAGTTATAATCGAACTTTTTCAGCAATGAGGTTGACGTTCTTCGGCGGTTGTTCGCTAGGAATCTTACTGTGTGCAGCGGTAACTGAATGCGTTCCAAAATTTGAATCCGGCGGGTAAGTTCTACGTGTATAAATGCATCTGCTCACTAAGATTGCTCGAAACCCATGAAAGGATAAAGTTTTTCTACGCAGAAAACTCTAGTAATTTTAGTTTTGACGCAAAATTCAATGGTTCCGCATTTCGCATATCTTAATTTAGTTTCATTTGTTTTAATCTTGCAGTAATTTATGTTCAGTGCCATAGAATATTCTGGTAACTATCTAGTTGATTTTCATGTATAAGAAATTTTGTAATATTTCGACCAAAGTAACTTTTAACTAACACTTTTTTTGGTACCATATTTCCGAACAACCAAATGTGTTAATCCTTACATTAAGCTAAAAATTATTCTGGTATTAAGAATGATATACTTCTAAATTGTTGAATGAGTCGAGTGGACGTGACATTAGACATCCCCATCCATTTAAACCAGTAAGGAATAAGAGCGAAAATTTATGTGTAATACACTTGTTGATACTTGCCACAATGATATGATAAATTTTCAACCGCATTTTAGATTCAAATTAAAAATGAGTGACGAATATATGTCGTGACTCTAACTAAGGAATGAAATGAATTCTCCTGTCCTGTAACCAGGCAGAGACAGGTTTTTTTAAAACACAGATTTTCGAAAATTCTTGTTTAAGGTGGGGTAGAGAAATTTAAGCATTTTGATTTTGAGGCCCTTGTTATTCGTGGTTTCAAGAACATTTTAGAATTTTTTCATTGAAATTAATAACAAAGTGGCGACGTGGTGCACATAAGCAGCGGACGACCACGTTTTCAACCCGGTGGCGTAGATTCCTCGATCAATTTTCATCCGATCAACTTGAAATTTTTACATAATCTTCAAAACTTGTATGTCGATTCAAGCACATGACTAGATTTTTGAACTTCAACCCCAGAAGATTTTGATAAAAATCTTATTAACAATTTTTCGGTCGAAAAATGAAATTTATTGTTCATAATTGTATGTATTTACGAATTTTTTTTTACATTTGGGGTACGAGCATGCACCCAAAAGATGTCTTTAACTCAAAAAATTTTTTCTACCTGTTACAAACTCGATGGTAATGACAGGAGATGTCCCATTGCAAAAGCCCTCGAGTTCGGAGTCGTTCGCTACTTATATCCATCATGCCGCCGTTTTGTTATAATGTCAGTGACAAAATTCTGAAATTTGGTTGAAACTATAAATAATAAAGTCCTCGAACTGAAATTGCCTTAAGTGTTCCCATTTTCTTTGAAAAAAAGCTCCTAACAATAAGTATGATTCTAGACCGTCTTTTTGTACCCCCTCCCGACCCCATAATTTAAAATAATATCGTTACCCATCTTTATTTAACATGAATAAATCGACATTTGTTTCAAAAAATACCATTCATTAACAATATACGTTCCAACAAAATACTTGTTTCGGAGGACGATCTACTTTATTAAATCTAAACATAGTTTGTTTTTTTTTTTTTTAATGGAAGAAATTCATTTAATGGGCTACGGGTACTCTGCCTAGACAACACCTGCACCCGTATGAAAAATACGATTTCTGGAGTATTACGCATAAATTTTATGATAGGTCGTATTATAGAAGAAAAGAGCAGATTGTTGGGCGTTGGATTTCAGAATAGAAGTAATTGCATGAGTAATGTTTTTTTGAATTTCTAGAGGATTCTTTCCCAGTTCGGGAGGTTTTATGAGCAAAGCCGACAAAATGGATGATCAAGTAGCGATGCCGTCTGAAACTCGGAGTGTAGACGCATCAACTGAAACCTCGAAACGTTCAATAGCCGAGAAGAATGATATGTCCGATCGCGATCAAGAGCCACGTTTTGGCTTTACTAGTGTTGGTGCGACGGGCACGGTACGTGGTCTGAACATTGGGTTCTTGCAGAAAACGACTCTAAAATCAAAATAAGGCCAATGTTCTTAAATACTAATTCCAAAATTGGCTTATATTCGTGACAGGGGTATGGAGGAATCTCGAATTACGCACCCGCCAAGGTAGATCTGGGAGGAATACTTCTTGGCGCAATAATCGGCGTCGGGACGATTCTGGTAATTCCTAAGTTGCTGTACGTCTTCTCTGGATCATACGGTGCTTATGCAAGAAGTAAGTACGTCTTTATCTGTGTTATATCACTTTGAACTTTAAAAATTGCGAAAGTTGTTGTGAGAACATTGCTTTATCATTTCTCGGAAAGTCACCAGACCTCATCGGATATTACTCCCTTTATGCGTTTACAGAATTGTATCGCCTTTGGATTACATGCTTAGCAAAAAACAGTAATATTACGTAACAGCGAAAAATTGTAGAAATTTCCCGTAATTATTGGCAAATCATGAGGCTTACCACGAGGAAGGATTGGACGGGTTGAAGAAATGACGACACTTCTTTACTTGACAGAAATGAAAGAAAGTTGTTTTATCAACTTAAATAGCTCTACACATTACAGAGTAAAGAGATCAACTACATACCAGCAAGAGAGAGAAAAACTCTGCCTCCTGGCCTTTGCGGAAGACCAAGCTCGGCCAGCGATACCCTAGCGCCTCTCACGCATGTTCTGCTAACGCGATAACCCAACTGCCTCAATACTACCGACCGTTTGAGCATGTTTCTTGAATCGAAGCTATATTTATGATTTCGTATAATTTCCGAAAACTGTCTCTTGGCAGCGCTTTTGTGAAAATGTCAGCTCGCTGTAACTCCGATGGAACATACATTACCACTATCTTGTTATTTTCGAATGTTTCACATACATGATTATAATGTATATCGATGTGTTTTGTCCGCTTGCAGAAAACAGGGTTGTTCGCCAAGCGTATCGTGGTCTGACTATCGACGTACAAATTTAATTCGCGTTTGCAGGAATATCCTATTTCGCTAATTACTTTACGGAGACATACGGCTTCTTTGGTCGCTGTAGCAACAGCCACGTATTTTGACTCGATTGTGCTTAGCGCGACTAATTTTTGTTTTTGGGATGACCATGATACTAGCCCACTGGCCATCCAATATATATACCCCGTCGTTGACCTTCGCGTCTCGGTATCGTTTGCATAATTCGCGTCTGAGAAGCTTACGAGGTTTTTTCCGCTATCGCCCCTTTTGTACTCTAATCCGTAATTTTTCGATTCTTTCTGATACGTAAAGGCTCGCTTGACCGCTCACCAGTGCTCAAAATTGTGTTTGATTAGGAATTTACTCACAGAACTCACATCAAACACTACGTGAGGCTCTCAGCCCATTAGGAAGATTACGGATCCGATTGATTTTGATTGCTTCACGATATAGCACGTTACTCGATGGCTCGTTGCTATGTTTCACCGGATAAAAGTTACTTGCGAATCAATTGGTACCCTAATTGGTCTTGTTTCTGGCATCCCGAATTTATATTTTCCCTTATAATTCTAGTTACAATACTATAATTTTTCCCACGCACGCGCTCTGATACGCACGAATTTTATTTTCTCGATTACTTTCAATTTGCATCCCGACAAAGTGACTTGGGTCACCTATTTTCATTTTGAATACTTCTCGAAATTTACTCGATGTGTAATTTAGTGTAAATTTCGTTTTCCATTCTATTTCTAGATTTCATTACGAGCCACGACGTTGGCCTCGTCCGCACTCGATTACGCGACGCGAAGAAATATGCGGTAAATGTAATTGTTCTATCTCACACGGGTTGCAACAACTTCCAACTCGCTCACTATGTCCACGTAATTGTCTATAAAGATCAAATCGAAGCAATATTTCGTTCATGCGCCAACGGAAAATACGTTTTTCTTTAATCTGGGAACGTAAAGAACGTTTTTACAACACCTGCTCTGGAAGTTGACTTTTCGAGCGCTGTATGTCATCTCCGAAATACACAATAATCGCATACTTGACTATATGTGCTTCATAAACGTACATGTCGGTTAAGTATCAAATAACTGCACAGATTCCACCTAAACTATACTACTATAGAAATATAACCACACGAATACAGTCTGTATTAAACTCACTCCATCTTTTTCACTTTACTAGAAACTACTCAAACGCCATCTGATGCCGCTATAGTAATTTAAGTTTTAAAATTATTATAATCCGCTCAAATTGGACTTCCAGATCAGTTTTTGTAAAAAATATTGTATTCTACGTGTGGGATAAGTAGCAAATGTAACAGTCGTGATTACGACACGACTGTCCGATTATTTGCTACTTATCCCACATGTAGCATAAATAACTATTTCAATTCATGGATCCCTCCACAAATCCCCAACGAGCTTTTGCGCAATCACGTCACCTTTTCCCACTACACTGTACTCGTTGCCATCACCGAACGACACCGTTTCTTCATTCAAGATGAGTTTATATTCCGTTAATCAATTCCGCCGATGGGTCATGTGTCTTGACAGATCACTGTCTGTTACCCATACGCCGTTTTTGTTTACCGCGAGCAGCTCGATTCACGCTTCCCTCTTAATAGCTCCACAGACAACAGAGTACAAAGATCAACTACACAGCAGCAAGAGAAAGAGAGAGAGAGAGAGAGAGAGAGAGAGAGAGAGAGAGAGAGAGAGAGAGAGAGAGAGAGAGAGAGAGAGAGAGAGAGAGAGAGAGAGAATGAATGAATGAATGAATGAATGAATGAATTGTTTATTTAGCTAAAAAGCTATTTCTTTTACACATACATTTTACATATCCTTATATCTTACATCTACCTTACAGCTACCCCTTATTATTATATTTCTACATATCACTCTTTACTTCAGCACCTGCCTCTCTTTACGTACTGCACTACTTTCCTCTTCCTTTCTTCCATATTTTTTATACCTTTCATATCTTGTGGCAGTTTATTGTAAATTTGGAAACCCTTATAATATAAATCTTTTTGTCCCATAGCTCTTTGACTGTGTTCTATTTTTAAATGTCTGCTTGTCTTGTTCGCATACCAGTTCCATTCCACACTTTTGCAACCGTTTGAACATTTTGCTCTTTCTGCACGTTTACATCCACCATCTTAAATACGTACATAATTACATTATATTCTATTCGCTCCCTTACATTAACACGTTGAGCGCCACGCGTATTTCCAAGACAATCCCGTTCAGGCCACGCGCGCCGCTGTCAGCCACCGATAAGTCTAGTGTCAGCCACCGATGGCTGACGCGGCCTAAACGGAAAGTCTAGTGTCAGCCACCGATGGCTGACATGGCGCTCAACGTGTTAAGAAAACATAACGCGTCCAGCATATCATTCACTCTTATCCAACGGCAACACTGTAATATTACACGCATCGCTCTGTTCTGTAGTTTCTGAATGTCATCAATATCTGTTTTATTCATATTAAGCATTACCGTACTACAATACTCAATATGTGGTGCTATTATAGTCTTGTACACTGTACATCGTGTCATTGGTGATAAGAATGTGCCCAGCCTATTTAAAAAACTGCCTTTTTCCGACTTTTTTAATTGTGTAATCCTTGTGTGCTGTCAGGTTGAGTCTCGAATCTATCATTATTCCCAAATACTGTATCTCCACTACCCTTTCAAGTTCTTCTCCATTTTTACATACAACTTTAATTTCACCTCCTTTCCTTTGTCGTGGTCCTCTTATGATCATAATCTTTGTTTTTTTGGCATTTATTTTCAGTTTATTCTTGCACAGCCATTTCTCTGTTCGTTCTAGTTGTTTAGTCAGTTTATATTCTAGTTCTGCAGATTCTTCTGCCTTCGTGTAAATGACCATGTCATCAGCAAATAATATGATATTAGAATCAGAAACTTCGGCAACAATGTCATTTATATACATAATAAATAATAAGGGTCTAAGTACTGAACCTTGCGGCACGCCATATTTTGTCCTCATTTCTTCTGAATTAGTCTTATTTATAGATACTATCTGTGACCGATTTGATAAGTACGACTTTAACCAACCTATAACTGTACCTCCAATACCAAACTTTGTTAGTTTATTCATAAGCTTCTCCCGATCTATAGTTTCGAACGCTCTCTTCAGATCTACAAATATCACTCTAACTATCTTTCCGTTACTGATGTCTTTGTTCCACCCGTTAGTATTTGCTGTATAGCGTTCTCACACGATTTTCCTTTCCTAAATCCGTATTGTAGCTCCGTGAGTAGGTCGTTTCGTTCTAGATATTCCATTATTTGCTCTTTCACTATGATTTCTAATACCTTTTCATACTGTGGCAACATATTTATCGGTCGGAATTCATCTGGCCTTCTAGTTTTACTCACTTTCGGTATCGGTATAATTTCCGACCTTTTCCAACTTTCTGGAAAGTATCCCTGGCGCAGGGATTGATTTATAATCAGTGTCAGTTCTCGACTGATTGCTTTAAATGCTAAGGTTAGTATTTTGCTCGATATCCCCTCTTGTGTCCCAGTTTTCTTTGGCATATTTCTTATTTTGATACCCAACTCTTCTTCGCTAAGCTCTTTAAATTTTGTAAACGTCGTGCTTACGTGTATCATTTCTTCGTCACTATTTTCTACAACTACATCTATACTACCTACAATCTCCTCGATACTGTCTATATAATATCTATTGAAACAGTTTGCTATTCCCTTTACGCCCTTTATTAGTGTGGTATTAAAATAAATGCCCCCCGTGTAATCGATTTCTTGCTGTTTACCTTTTATGATTTTTTTCAGTGTCTTCTATATCTCGGAACTGTTATTTTTATTACTATCGATTTTTCTCTCATAATATTCCTTTTTTTCCTTTCTCAAAAGTTCTGCCGCCCTATTTCTACTTTTTCGATATTCTTTCCAGTCATATTCGGTGTTTCTGTTTTTAGCTACTTTATAATATGCGTCTCGCTCCCTTAATGTTATTTTTACTGTCTCATTTATCCATTTTTTGCCGTTCTTATCGCTGTTTACTTTTATTCCTTTGTACGGCATCTCTTTGTCTACTGCCTCTATTATTTTATTTATTGTTTCATTTGTGTAGTCTTGGTAATTTGTTTGGCTCGCTTCCAATTTTCTTAAATACGTTTTACTCTCTTCGAGCCTTTTTATAAACCTTATGTCGTCAAAGTTTCTCACATCTCTTTTCATCGCATTTGATTTGATATTGTTTTCCGTTGGTAAATTTATTTTTACGTCCAAGATTCGTGGTCCGTAATTTTCGGCGTGTCCTTTATTTCAATATCTACTTCATTATTACTAAAGACTAGGTCTATGATGGTTTGCGACTCCTCCTCTACTCTCCTTGCACTTTTGACATACTGTTTCATGCCTTTTTCTAAAAATAATCTAGTCAGTCTTTTCTTATAGTATGAGTTATTGTTAAAATTTATATCAAAGTCTCCAACGAACAAGCAATCCTTATACCCGTATAATTCTTCACTTATTTCATCAATCGAATCAATAAAATCTCTATCACTTGCACTAGGAGAGTGATATACTAGAGCTATCGGCCCTGAGTATGTATTGAATCGATTTTTTCCTATTTTTACCGCCAAATACCAACAATTTCCTTCTATCTTTCTATTTATTATGACTGTAAATTGTATTCCTTTTTTTATATAAATAGCTACTCCACCTGTCCGTCTATTTTCTCCACCGCATCTTATTAAGCTGTAATCTTGTACTGTTACTTCTTCATCGTCAATTTCTTGTGTCAGTCGCTTTTCTGTAAGTGTCATTATTGATGGTTTCATTTTTTTTACAACTAGGTATTTGATTTCGTCTAGGTTTTTGATGAGGCTTCGAGCATTTAAATACACTAGCGACCCTCCGATTTCCTTTACTTTATCCTCACTCCTTTTCTTATCTTTTATATCTCTAAAAAATATTTGTACGTTGGGCATAGTTTATCGTATACGCTGTGTTTTATGACTTCTTGTTTGAGGTTAGGTTTTACTAAGTGCCCTGCACAACTCGCACATTTACTTTCGTTATTTTTACATTCCTTTACTTTATGTGCTCCTGCACACTTGCCACAGCGCGTTTCTTTCTTACAATTTTTGGCTATATGGTAATACCCCCAGCAATTGAAATATTGCGTTATCGTCACATATTCAAATGCTTTGCAGCTCTTCCAGCCTATCCTTACTCGATTTTCCTTTATTAGTTCTTTATACCTTTCTGAGTCTAATTCTAAAATAAATGTCATATTTTTGTACTGCTCATATGTCCATTTTTTAATTATTTTAATATGTAAATTCTGCCTTTCTTTGTCAATATTGTTTTGGACACATAGTCTAGTTATTAATTCATTTTCTGCTATATTGCTGTCCTCGATGTCAATGACAATTATTTTAATTTGTCTATTGGTCGATGGGGTGTTTACAGTGTAATTTGCCCCTAACTTGCTTACCATAAGATTTATTAATTTGTCTCTATCTTCTTGTTGTGGACAACCGATTACAACTTTCCCGTTTTGAGCCGCTGCAATTTTATTTACATTTATTCCCGCCTCGACTTTATCTATTTTTTCTTTCACTATTTGCTTCGTCGTGGCACTACTTTGCTCTGTTGTTGGTTGCACTATAATGATTTCATCTCTCTCTCTCTACTACCTTCTTTTGTAATTGACGCGTACGTGGCTTTCCGCGCTCCCTAGCTGTTTACATCAACTCCTACTCCCCCTCTGATTTTACTGTGATTTATACTTTCTTTCAATTTTTGTATCGTCTTTTACATTTTCATTATTACCTCGTTAAAGTTTTTATTTATCTCATCTCTCATTTTTATTATCTCATCTTTGATTACCTCCCTCGCAGCTTCCTTGACACTAATTTTTATCGCCTCTCCTTCGCCTAGTTCGTACATCCAGTCGATTATTTCATTTAATTTTTTGTCAATAGATGCATAATGTTGTCGCTTTTCACCAATATCATCCTCGACTCTAGTTTCATCGTCCTCTACCTGTTGTATCATTTCCAACTTTCCATCACACGTTACAAGTTCCTGCCTTTGGTCATAAATTTTATGATTTTTTGCACATCCCGGATGAAAATTTTTTAAGCATCTCTTACATTCATAATTTACATTCATGACTAATTTCTTGCATTTTGCACATGGCTGCTTCCCCCCCTCATTCAGCATTTTGTATTGTTTCTTTCATTCGTTTCCTTTTTTTTCTCTCTACCTTATTTGGGTGTTCATTCGTTTACAATAAGTAAATTTCCGGGTTTTGTTATTCGATAGAGTAAATTACTTGATTTGTTATCCTGTAAATTATACGCTCTATTGTAATCAGCTCGTCAGCTTGGAAAATGTATCATTAATGCTACTCTGATCTGGTTGGTAAGTCAGAAGTGTGTATTAGTCTCGACAACGGATGGGTGTTGTTCTGATAAGCTCACCGCCCACTCCATATACGTCGGTGATTTTAAAACTCCCTAGAAGGCGGATATTTTCAACCATCGATATTATCTATCGATACTACTGATCGATAGTTATTGTATATGTGACTTGATGATATCATACGCAGCCTCACTTGAAAACTTGAACACAACCGTCTTGTGTATCACTGCCCGATATGGTTGTAGGGTGACTGTGTAGCGTGCGCAGCATCAATATTTACCCGTCCGTGAGATGACAGCTTGATTATGTGTGTAATGAAGACCGTTTTGTAGGGAGAGCTCCAAAAGTGAGGTTAGGAAAAACCCGTTGAGTAATCTCAGCTTATCCACTTTGTAGACAGCCCGCTGATGTTAATGGAATTGTCAAAGTGGAAAGCAATTTTTAAGCGTGCTCTTCCTGAAAAACAAAAACGCCCGGGGGCACGATGCGGCAGAGAAAGTCGAAAAACAGTAAGATCGATAACGACAATAAACCTTCAATACTCACAGAGAGAGAGAGAGAGAGGAGGAGGAGGGGGGAGAGAGAGAGACGCCGCCTTTTCGCCTTTGCTACGAGACGCCTCTCATGCATGTTCTACTAGTGCGACAAACTAGCTGCCTCAATAAAAAATAGTAACAAATCATAGTACTCGGTAAAATGTAACTGGTCACATTATTCGAAAAACGGCGATCATAATATTTCTCATCGAGTTTTCGGAGTGTTGCTTTGAATTATTCCGATGCTACCTCAATGTTTTTAGATTAAGATATCACTTTTCCGACACAGGTACAAGTGTTTACAAATCTTGTGTTGAACGACCCGTGAGCTCTAGAAAGTTTGCCCACCATCAATTGACAAAATCTATTTTATTAATGGTTGTTTATACCTTCAAGGTGATGAGGGGACTATAACCCAGACGATGGTACGTCTCGACGATGCGCTGGCGCGCTACGGGGTTGATACGACTTCCTGCATGCAAAGGGCTGTCTGCACTTATACCAAACAAGCCACCGTGGCGTTGCGGGATCACACAGAGCATCAGAGTATCGAAGCAGTCTCTCCCTTGGATAGGGCGATCGATGCTGTCGTGACAAATAAAGTTTTTCAAACAGCCATGGAAGGCACGGCTGTACAGGATGCGATTCAAACTGGAAAGGAAGGTCAGGATTGTCCGCGAGTCTATTCACACTGCGGTCTTTCTTTGGAGGCACTTTTGTCCTTATTCACCACGATGATGACGGCTCCCTCGCCATCAAATGTCCGTACTTCCATGTCGACGTCACCTTTATAGTAACGTGAACATTAACCGCAAAAACCGCCATAGAATAATTAGGCGAGAGCTCAGAGCCACTAGTTTGTCAAAAGGATATCATAATAGAAATGTCGTCGGGTCAAGAATGCGGGCGTTAGTGGGGGAATCATTTTTGTGATTCAGTTTATATTCCTTCAGTTCAGTAGTTTAGTCATTAACACAATTTGTATGATTGTTCAAAAGTTTCCCAATATACAGTAAGTATTCCGTTTGGACATCAGAAACAATGCATTTTTCAATTAGGTATCGCCGTGAAATTTCGAAATGATCGTAGATTGACTGTCTCATCGTGACCTCATCACATCAATGATACCGAATTGGAGGTTAGATGCGAGGTGTATGGGATCAGGATAATTGTACTATGGCTAAATCAGAATAATACAAATTTTTTTCGATAATACCGATGGGCATCTCTTTAGCACCGTTCTTTACTCCGATTGGCTGCCATATGGCGCAAAGTCAAGACCAACTTAAGCTTTTAGCGAGAAAATAAATGTTCCCAACTCTTTTGTTTTTACACAGAAAACAAAAAAGTACATAATCATTCCAACCTGCTTTCAAAGTTGGAAAACTCCATAGTTAAACAAAAAAATGTTTGAAATCACAAAACGACCTCATTAGCTGACGAACTTTATTAATCCTAGTGGCATAAAGTCGTGTTCGCAATTTGTTTAATCCCATACAACATAATCGTATCCCAAAAAATTCTGGAGTACCTTACTAGTTATTTTCGAGCATCTTCATTTGTGATTCATTTAGGTATTTTTATTTCAGCAGTGGAAAACAATTGGTGATAATAATTCATATGTCTCTGTTACTTATCGATCTATACAAATCCCGAATTATATGATTAGCCCATGCAAGTTTTAGTGCTCATTATTCACCTACAAGAAACTGTGACTCTCAACTTTGAACTATTTTTTGACGCATTTTTACAATTAGACGCAATGCAGCTAAGGTATTCAAGCTGTTATAAGGTGATATTTTGCAAGCTTATTGGCTTATTGAAAAAATCATGACAAAATAAATGATAGTTCGAATAGGGCCAAACGATGTGATTACCATATTCTTTTCAAATAATTACGTCTTAAAAATGTCAAATTGACTGTAATATCTTCAAATCGATATCATATTTCGAGTTCCCCTGATATTTTAGCACAGATTGCAACAAATTCCAAGATCTCGAACTCATTGTAATTTTTTTAAGCTCATGCGGGTGCGACGTACAACAGCTGCACCAGTTGCACTCGTATTCAGCTACGAATAATATGAAAAAGTGAGTATGAAAATGAATAAATTGAAAAAGTTGATTTTTCTGTGCACATACAAGAACAAATTCACATGAACTATGGGCATTTTTTGCGCCCTAGACTATGATCTGGCTCAAGGAACCCGAGTATGCAAAGCAGAGGTAGAAGGAGCGCTGACTTAAAACACCCACGTTTTCGATCAGAAGTTCTGGGTTCAGTGCCCAAGTCTCGCAAAATTGCAGTAACGGACAAAAATCCCGAGTTTTGCAATAAGTAACTCTAGTTAAGAAATCTGGGTTTTTCAAAAGTAGCTCCGGCTTAACAAACCCGGAGTAAACTCTACGAAAGCAAAAACAGCTTACTTCGTTACAAACAAGGGATGCCACGATATTTATATTATTTTAATCGGTTTTAGCTTTAATAGTATAGATATGAGAGGTCTGGACCAAAAAAATGGCGGCATACCGGCAGAGTAGCCCGACTCCTACCTCACCGACAGTTGGTATGATACCACCGCGAGGTAAGCCTTAATTACGATATTGTTACTGGCTGAAGCGTTAACATAGATGGCGCCACCAGTACTTTTGCTCGATTTTACCGACAGACAGTTTGACAATTAAATTTTTTTGCGTTGTCAGATGAGTAGCCATTTTGATTTTTTGCCGTTGGATGAGCGGACACTTCAAATTTTTACCATTAGATGGCGGGCATTTTTTACCGACAGTTGGTGTTACAGGGTGTTGGCGTAGGTTTGTCGCATGTGGCGCCGCACCGCATTATCGATCAATCGATATTTCACCGATCGACTCTGCGCTGTTTCCAATGTTCGCTGCAAGATGGCAACTTTTTTTTCATTATGTGGTTGGGTGAAATAGAACCTCTCAAAAAATAACGGTTGGATGGTTTGAATAGTTGGTAAAAAAAAATTTCTCACGAAATTCAGGTCGAGACCTGCGGAATAGGGGATTTTCATTAGGTGGAGGTGGTAGTGGGGGGGGATGGGGGGGGGGGGAGAGGTGAAATAAAATGCTTCAAAATAGCGGTTGAATGCTTTGAATATATCGTGAAATTTTGTTTCTCACGCAATACCAGATGGTATTGTCAATAAACGAGTCTGGGACAAGAGGGGTGGGTCCATAAAAATTCTACCTATGAAATGCTTGTTGAGACTTGTCCGATGGAAAATTGTAGTGGGGATGGGTGGTATATAAAACGTGAGCCTCATCCGATAGTAACTTTGATATCATCGTCTCTTCGCGGCAGGAACTGTTCTGACTTGTGAAAAAAAGAAACTCTGATTGAAACGCAATGGATCTGACAAAAATTAACCACGTCAGCAACCTGGAGAATCTGCCGACCAAGAAGATGTCGGAACTCGAAATTGGGGAGGTGTATGGCGTCACTAGGTTACGAATGGTCAAAAAAAAAAATTTGGGGTATGCGTTCTGGAGACGATCGAGGGAGAATACAACGTCTTTTTACCACCGAGAATTGCGAGGGTTCTACAAGAAGATTCTGATCAGTTGGCTGAAATGAGTAACATGGTTAGGGAAAATCGTCTGCAAATGAAATACCATGGTGGGGAATTCAACAAGTTTGAATTTTCATGCAGATATGTACCGATGAAAATGGACGACAAGATTGCCAGTTGCCTCAAATGCCTCCTACATTATACACCAGGACCCGATGGCGATATAGTGGATGGACCAAATCCTCTAGTAAAAGACTGTCTGAAATGCAACCGTCTGTCTAAAAAATTCCCGCAATATGCACAAAAATACCAGTAGAATTCGTTACAATTATATTATAGTTTACACATACAATTGAAATGGAATATTCAATCAAATTATTTACCTACCAAGGTTTTCGGCAAAGTATCGAATAGTTAAATTTGTGTCTCGTGACACTCAAAATCGTCCTCACGCATGCACGCATCAAAGATAATAGGTAAAGAAACAGTTATGAATTGATCAGAAAAAGTATAACGAAATAGTAATGCTCAATAGCTAAGATAAGAATTGACAATTTAACAGAACACGCTGCTATACAGCGATATTAGATATTTAGGTATTCTAGAAGAGAGAGATAGTAAAATAAAGCAATAGTCACTAACAATGCGTAAGTAAGAGTCAACCAGTCGCGAAGTTACTTGTAATAAGAAATAGAAAGTGATAAGATAAGGAATAGTAGAAAATAAGGTATGAGCAGAGGTGGCTCACGCAGACCGACTGCGAGAGAGAGAGAGAGAGAGAGAGAGAGAGAGAGAGAGAGAGAGAGAGAGAGAGAGAGAGAGAGAGAGAGAGAGAGAGAGAGAGAGAGAGAGAGAGAGAGAGAGAGATAGATAGATAGATAGATTTATTATGCCCTAGAAAACTTTGGGGCAAGAGAAAAACTACAGTGTAGGAAAAGTATTATAAAAGTATTGGGAAATCTGCCGGGGGCGTGGCTTCTTCTTGCGGCAGAAGCAGTAACTATTCTAAAACGCATTTTTAAATCAGCTTTCGTGTTCTTATGTGAAAGCGTGTATTTATCTACAGTTATTAAACTCGAATTTTCAAAAAAAATTCAATAAAATATGAAATTTTCAATACAAGGAATTTGTGAGTTTGCAAATACTCAGCCTAGTCATAAAAATTTTATTGGTGGTGAAGATATACTTGATGCGGGACATCTAATGAAATGTGGCCTACAGCAATCAGATACTAGTTGTGATAATGAGTATAAAATAATTGCATTCTGTCTCCAAACTTCTCGTTTAAAAGATCCACCGCATGAAATTGTGGGTGCAATATCGCAATTTTGGCTGCAATGAAAAATAAAATTTAATGTTTATTGTTTTTTATTTTTTCTGACAAATATTACACGACAAAAAATTTCGTTTGATATTGATGATAAACAAATAATTATGAAATGAAATTCTATAGGTAATTACTTACATGTTGGTATGAAGTCATTTTTGGTGAAATGTAATGAAAACACTTTTTTTGACTGTGTAACCTCATTCCCAATTTTCAATGCTTTTATCCAAGCTAATCGACGATCAATTACTTCATCTTCACCAAATTTATTTTTGATCACTGCAAAACTAGAATTTGCCGAAGGAAAAGTGTAAAATCGAACTGTATTGTTCTTACTAGACTTGCTATTACACCCATACACGCAGCAGAAAGTTTTATTTTTATTTTCTCGTGGTGGAAACTCCATGATTAAATTTTTTGATCAAATATTGAAATTTAAGATGTTTTTAAGTAATAACTAAGCTCATAGATAATAATTGATTACTTAATATTTAAAAAAAAGTTTAACACTTTTAAACTACATTTCTCACATATTATATTTGATATCAGCAGTTTAAGCTTGACCTGCATAGAGTAGTTTATATTTGATCCGTCAGGTAGCGTATCTGAGTGGATGATTTCCCAATACCTACAAGTATAAAAGCAAAATAAAATGAAATAAAATAAAATATGATATAATATACAATAAAATAAAATAAAATAAGATAAAATAAAATAAAATAAAATAAAATGTAATAGAAAAGAGAGGCAAAGTATAGACGTACGCTGTGAGAGAGCGCGCTGCGGCCCAAAGTATAGTTGTACGCTGTAGGAGAGAGAAAGAGGGGCGAAGTATAGTCGTGCGCTGTGAGTGAGAGAGACCGCTGCTGCCGTCTCCCACCCCACGCGCTGAGACAGAGAGAGAGAGCGCGCGCACACGCTGGAATAGAGAGAGAGAGAGAGAGGGAGATCGCGCGCACTATAGCAAACGAGCACTATAGCCAAAAAGTGTCGGTTTTTTGGTGTCGTTTTTTTCCGCCTAGCCCCTACGGTGAACGAGCGATAAGGAACTTCGTTCCAAAAAATATATAAAATGATAAAATTTAGATAGATTAAAGTAAAGTGAGTAGATTAAATGAAAAACTCAATCAAATAAGCAAGATAAAATAAAACAAAAATAAACTAGCACTACGCAATACTATTACTTCAGGTAATTTAATGATAGATTGGCTTTCAGTGACTCATGAATATAACACACAACACCTCTACATCCCTTTCCTATTCTATCATGACGAATAATAAAATAGTTCGGAATCTTGACAAGATCATTAGAAATTTCAGGCTTGAGCCATGCTTCAGATATGGTAATAAAATAATAAAAATGTTCGCTAAGATATGATTTGATATAATCTATATGGACCAATAACAAGTTTGCATTAAATTGACAGATTTTAAAGTACATAGAACTATCGTGCAATGTCACTGCTTTTCGAGAGTACTGTACATGATTTAATCAACCTAACTTGTCAAGATCAGCCTCCGAGGTAATACGAATAAGCTGAGATCCGGCTTGCTTTCGTGCGTAGATTTGACCCTCCCTAGACCATACATATTTGCAATTTTTGTCAGACGCGATCTTCTTAGTTTTGCGCAACAAATTATACGTGTTAGGGTGAAGAAACTCGTTGACAAAAATATTACCGAGTTTATCACACGCAAAAACATCTCTAACCGCTAATGTGCCGTGCGAACGCTTTTTCCTTATAATATGGCTGCTAATCTGAGAGGATTTAAAGAAAACGATAAATGATTTAGATGCCTCTCTGGTGTTATCCTGCTCAGGATTTTGGCTCGACGGAGGTCTGCGGGTGATTAAGCGAATGTCGAGTATGTCGGAAGCAAGTTCAGGGACACCGAGTACAGTCAGAACCTTAGTAACAACTTCTAACGGATTATTAGTAACCGTAAATGGTATACCAGCAATGGTGATCTGGGCAGAGGAGTTGACAGGTGTATTGGCTAATGAATCTCGTAAAGAATCAATTTCCCTAGTTAGTAACACGTTGCTGGCCTCTAATTGTGCTATTCTTTCACCTTGATCACTCACTGTTTTGACAATATTTTCAATGGTATTAAGTTTAGATGCCATATTAGAATTAAATGTATTCTGACAGTTAATGAAAGCATTAAGTGTTTCAACATTTTTATTTAGAAGGGCTGCTATCGAGTCTAGAGTTTTGCCCGATTGAGACATGACAGGTGTATCGACAATACAAGTCAACTGCTCTCTGATATTTTGAGAACTACTCGATGGCGTGTTACCAAGATTTTTATAGCAACAAGGACTAGAGTTTCTACTACTCGTATAGTATCTGTAACACCCTGGATGAAAACTTTTTGAGCAGTCTACACACTTGAGTTTTTCACCGGCTACAAGCCGTTTGCACTTAAAGCAAGTATCAGACATGCAACCGATTTGGTGTAATGAGAGTAACAAAAATACCAGCTGAGAGAAATGTCACAGAGACGTGGTAGAAGGTCGTGTAGATACTAATACACCGCATAAATCGCACTCACAATAGACACGCACACGCTGAAGCACACAGGAACCAAACATTCACGTAAACAGGTACTTAAAGATTAATTCCAGCTCCGGTGTAATATTTCAGAGAAATTCCTTAGCGGTCGTCCAATGGGAAGAGGAAAGGTAGCGTAGGAGTTGCAAACAGCAAAATCGTCCGTCAACTGCCAAGTCGTTCCAGTCAAGAATTATAGGTTATGGAATACCAGTCTTCGGTTAATTGCCTCGTCCCGTAGCTCAAAAGAGAGAGCAACGACGATTTTTAGCTCAAATTTTAGCGAGAGCGACGGGGGAGAAAAAAACCTGGAAGCAGAGCCCGAAAACGGGCAGGAAACAGCAGAAAATGGCCAGAACAGGAGGGTAACAGAAAGTGGACTAGACAGGTACTCACCAATCCAGAGAGCGGGGAGAGAGAGAGAGAGAGAGAGAGAGAGAGAGAGAGAGAGAGAGAGAGAGAGAGAGAGAGAGAGAGAGAGAGAGAGAGAGAGAGAGAGAGGGAGGGAGGGAGGGAGGGAGGGAGGGAGGGAGGGAGGGAGGGAGGGAGGGAGGGAGGGAGGGAGGGAGGGAGGGAGGGAGGGAGGGAGGGTGGGTGGGAGAGAGAGAGAGAGAGAGAGAGAGAGAGAGAGAGAGAGAGAGAGAGAGAGAGAGAGAGAGAGAGAGAGAGAGAGAGAGAGAGAGAGAGAGAGAGAGAGAGAGAGAGAGAGAGAGATACGATATATTGCAAGTCATTTCGTGGCTTCACAAAATAGAAAAGGAACCTCACTTACGTAAAAAGAAGATAGAACAGGCACCGAAGATGCGGTAATAAAGCGACAACTAAATCTATGGATAGCGATAATAATTCTGGGTACTACGAGAGCACGTCTTGATTCATGGAAAACTGAACGTAGAGTGTCGAGACGAGCGATGATCCTCATTTTCGTCGTGCTGCTGTCACGTGATTCTTCCTCAAATTTGCGTTATTCTAACTGGGTCAGCAGGTCGCGTACGTCTGGTCCACAGGTAGGCGGCGATAATCCCTCGCCGCTTCTTTTTCTTCTTTCTCGACGACAGGTATCGAGGTATCGGGACGTCGGAAGGTGGTCGGAGATGTTTACCCTCAGCTGTGCTGCATCGTTGGTGAGAGGGGCGGTCGTATCGCTCATGTGTTGCGATATCGAGGTAAGTAGTGTATACATATATGAGAGTTCTAATCCAAAGATGGCGGCGCTCCCTCCTAGCTCCCCCCCAACCCACGGCGATACCCGCTCCCCCCCCAACATCCGCGGCGTTAACCCCCCCTCCCCCCGCCCTTGATCATTTTCGCGGTTTGCCGCAAGATGGCTATTTTCATAGGATTTGACACACACACACACAACATAATTCCTGTCAAGACTTGTTTGGCGCCGGAAAGCCGCACATTAATCGGATAGGGTAAAAACCCGCTAGATCTATTGAAGAAATTCCAGGAAATGACCCCTGAAGGAAGGTTTAAAATGGCGTTTGGAATGCTTTTAACAATTTTTTTATTTAACATCAATTACATTTAGTTTTCTTATTCTATTCTAAATTATCTTATTCTCAATTTGGCGAGTAAAATTATACATATTATTTTCAATATCCATGTTAATTAAGCATATTATTACTCCAAAATTGACTTATACGAAGTTTTTTACAGCACCACTAATCGGATTATATTCAACGATGCGGTCATGCAAGATCATGTAGTAGGCGGAAGTGTGTGGTGGGAACGTAATGCTAGAGTCAAATTCCAATCGAATGTCCACAGGTCCACTTTTCAATGTTTCGTTCTGCTTGGAGCAATCGATGACGATAAGGGGAGCTTGGTTTATAAATTCACGCTTCGATAGCAAAGGCTCAGCTTCTTTGTTATAGTAGCTCATTTGAAACCGAACATACATATCATAGAGAATGGCGTATTGATTATTGTATATATCAAGATTCATATTTCCGTAGAGATAGCACTGTGAGTTGAGGAAGAGTTTTACATCCCTGATCCGACAATGATCAAATACGCCAGCATTTTTCAGCGGCTCGCTTCTTCTTGCAGTTTGAAATCCTAGAACGACATATCTCGGCTTCTCAAGCTGCGTCGATGTCTTGACTGACCATATATGCCGCGTTGTTGATGGGAGCATCGGATACACGTATGTTTCCCAAGAACGAAAACTCATGGATATGGCCGGATCGTTGGCGAAGTAGTTGAGTAGCTGGATTTTCGGTTTATCTGCCAGTTTGATGTAGGGCAACAACCACTCGATTTTATTTAGGGTGATTTTAAAGTTTTCCGTCGCCGAGGTCTGAATAACGGCATTCAAATCAGTGTTGGAACGTGTGAGAATTAATTCATGTTTAGTATTGACGATAACTCAACGATAATCTTCGGCGAAGCCTAGCACATAATTTAACGGTAAAACAACATCGAAATTTCCAGCGGCATCGGTTAGTTCCTTATCCCCACTCAACCACCCGGTATTCTCCAGACTATATTGCTGGCCTGGAGTCAAGGATACGTAACCCTTCATAGTGCTGGTGATGCCAACATTTTTATTCCGATCAATCTCTACACCGTTCAACTCATAGCGAACTTCCTCAAACAAATGACAAATGGCCATATTGATCAATTTCGTTACCGTCACCGCAGCCACACCATCATCCCTTGTGATTTTTCCATGAATGTGTAGAGAGCTTTTACTGGGCAGTAGACACAAGTCTTGATGTTGAACAACAATATGGATTTCATCGTTGTTCTGGAAGGTGGATGATGCAAACGGCTGATGAGCATGAATCTCAGAGTGCGCGATCGATTCGTCGAATACCACAGGCTTCTGTATTCTTATTATTTCTTCCGTGGTAACACACACAGGATGCAGCGAACACGAATTCTTATTTTCGAAAATTTCCACGTAATCGAAGACCCAGGCTCTGGAGAAACCGAACGTTCAGAGGTGTCAGTCTCGTAGGCGGTGTAAACGTTGTCAGAGGTGTCGGGCGAATGATGATTTTTGACCATGACGTTTGACTTTTATAACTTTTGCCCAACTTTCTCGTCTCAAACACGATTCCCATTATTTGAGTGATTTCACGTGTAAACGTACAGTAATCGTTTCGCCGCGAAAATTAATCAGCTCGTCGTCTTGATCGACTATTCTCAGCTGTAAATGATGTATCGACTGTACGGCGATTGGTAGGTAAATGACATTGGTAGGCACTTCAACAATCTTATATCCCGATGAAACGGTTGGGAAAAATTCGTGAATCGTGTGAGCTCGATGCTCGTTTATATACGCCCTTGTGGTTATGCTACACTCAACGCGTAAAGTATTAACCTTCAGTATGGCTACGGGTAATTCAGATTTATGAGTAACGTTTCGTGATAGCTCAACCGCCTTAAATCCCAATAATCGGCCGATCGAATCTTTGGGCTTAAAGTCTACCACATGATTGCATGTGACTTTACTGTTCAGCTCGTTGATGTTAGTTGTCAGACTAAGGGTGATGTCGAAGGGTAGCTCCTTACGCAGAAAATTTTCAATATCCTCAATTTCATAGCTTCCCGTGGGTATCGCGATGCTCTCTCTGCTGTTGTCCGCTCATTTCAGGTAAAATTTATTACACCTCTCATGAATATTGGGTATTGAATTAAATGTCAGGAACTCGCCGAGTCCGAGAACATAGTTCTTCTCTGGTGATAACTCGATTGGGGAAAATATGGAGCCTCCAGCACGGAGGATGTGCCCGACAGTATTAACGTCAACGATTCCGGCATGACTAATGCTTGCTCAAGTAACACTTGTCTTTTTATAGTTGTTCGCTGAGAATTTTGAGGTATATAAGAGGTATCATATTCTTGATACCTCTCATGATTGTATTCAACGCTACCAACACCGAGATACCTCATCAAGTCCTTAGGCGGTTTCAAATCACCGAAACTATCGAAATACACACCATGGTTACCATTTTTCTTGTACGCAACCCAATGTGGCCCTGGACCGTTTTTATCATCAAGATTAATAATTGCGGATTCTCGCATTTTGGGTCCTGATTTCGGCAGATCATTCCACATGAAAACACCACGAAAATGCGGAGTTTTCATATTTTTAGCATAGTTGCGTAAATCAATGTTGGTGAGAGCTCGGTGTGGCAGCTTTACTAGTTTTTTGCCGGACGTAAGTATAGGCCCATTCCGCTGCGGTAGGGTCGCAGGTATAATCCCTTGCCCAAAGCAATCGCCTCCATTGTTGTATTGTGCCGTTTGGTCTCGTTCATCTGATGTTTGTTGACACTAGCTTCGTTGACAGCTTTAGCTATGCCGGCAGCACCACCCGCAAGAGCCCCAGTAGCGTTTTGACCGGCCAGAATTGGAATGAGAAACGGCAGGATGCCGCCAATTTCATCAGGCACATGTATAACGCGAGGCATACGAATATTCTTCCCAGTCCCACGCGCAGCCGCACGAGCACCCGCCAACGCCGACTCGACGGCTTTATAACCCGGTCGCATGGGGACCTTTGCTGCTGTGATGATAGATTTAAGATTCACAGTTCTCTTCCGCTGTTTACTCTTCCCGCCAGTTCTAGATTTCTTCTTCGCAGCCGCTCCAAGTTTCGACCGCTTCGCAGCTAAGCCCATTCCGAGTTTAGATTTAGCTTTCATGGTGTTGGTGACTCCCCAGGCTACAGCCTTTTCACCCACACTAGCGTCCTTGGCCAAGACGCGATTCCATGCCTTCTCAGCGAGCGCTTTGTCGGCAAGATTTCTCGCTGCGGTATCGCGATTCTTTGCGTATGCAATGTCGTGGTCTTCACACGCGGCATCCAGCAGATTGATCCCCAAATCTCCACGAGCCAACCTCTTGGCCAATTTCGTTCCAGGTCCATAGTACTGATACCCTGGCACATGCAATTCAATTGGGAGATAATTGATGATTTTATTTAACAAACCACCACCGCGTTTTTTCCGTGTGCACATCCTCATAGTCGGGCAACAAGAAGCATCATGAGATTTCAAGATCAGCCCAATAAACTACCTATCGTAAATTTCGATAAAATGGTTCGACGTGGTAAGAGAAAGATAGGAAAACGACATGAAAATTGCTGCCAAATACCGTGAGAGCAATTTTTTGCGGGCCATTCAATTGCGGTAAAACTAACGCTCTTCTCGCACTCATCACCCACGGCAATGGATTGCGATTCAAAAATGTCTACGTCTATTCGAAATCTCTCGTCCAGCCAAAGTATCAATTTTTGCAAAAGTTACTAGAACCCGTGCAGGGAGTGGGTTATTTCCCGTTTCGCGAGAACGATGAGGTTGTAAAACCGGAAGATGCTCGCCCCAACTCTGTTATGATTTTCGACGATGTGGCTTGTGAAAAGCAGGATAATATCAGAGCATACTTCAGCATGGGCAGGCATTGCGACATCGATAGTTTTTATCTAATCGTAAGTCAAACGTACGCGCGCATTCCAAAACACCTAGTGCGTGACAATGCAAACTCATTGGTGCTATTTCGGCAGGATGATATGAATCTGAAACATATCTACAACGATCATGTGAACACGGACATGACGTATCAGCAATTTAAAGACTTGTGTGTATCAGCAATTTAAAGAATGATGACAATTACAGTTTTACCGTAATTGACAAGGGTAGTGAAATCAATGGGGGGCGATATAGGAAGGGGTTTGACTGCTTTATAAGCATAAACAAACATAAACTTGCACAGTTTCGTTGCAACAATCGAGCCGGCAACATGGAGAGTGCCAAGATTCGTAAGCATAGCGATACATTGAGTGAAATATCAAAAGCATCCGATGTCAACCGGCGGAAGCATAAGATGCTCAAGTTGGACTAGGACACGACCGAACAGGTTATGGGAGAGGTATTAAAGCCTTCAGTAACACCGTTGCAAGAATTGGTTGATACCTCAAGACAGCAGCAGCAGCATATTAAACGTGAAATTAAAACGGAACTACCGGATGTGACAATGAAAAAAGAAGAAGAAAAAGATGACGAGAGTACCGGGGATGATGATGATGATGATGAGGAGGATGAGGATATGGACGAGGGGAATTTCATGGATGCAAATGATCAAACACTGAAGTTTGGTGAAATTTCTACTACAAGTACGCCGGTGAAGAAAACAACGGATTTCACGGCACAATATTTGAAAATGTTCAGCTCAAGTAAAAAGTGGGATTTGGATACCACATACGGTGTTCGAAAGTTGACGAGCGGTATGATGATTGGTGATACACCGATCAATTCCACTGATAATCTGGTCAATGTGGGGGATAAAAGTTATGAGAGAACACCTGGATTACTTGAATTACTCTTTAAAAAATCACCCGATGCATCGGTTGTAAATGACGCGGACAAGAATGATTATATAAAAATTGTAACGACGACAAATGCGCATCGAAAACGTTACCAAGTCGATGGAAGCCTCCCAGATGATTCAAAAAGCGCAAAGTATAGAAATTTCATTGCACAACACGTTGGCTCGCCGAAAAAATCAGGTAAAGGCTCACCCGACTATAAGATTGCGCGAAAGGAGGGGCAAGATGTTACTGGGGCTATCTGAGGCTACTGGGATATCCAAATGAAATTGTAGATTGTCTCCGGCTGCTTATGGCGTCACAGGCTGCAGGCAATACCAGCCATTCCAACAGAATAGTCTCCATTATTGAGGAGTTGCGCGAGGCTGGAATCGTTTATTAGCGGCGTGTAAACATGAAATCATCATTTGCTCAGTGACCGTCCAGTGATGAGCATAGACATATTCGGACGACACTCGGAGCGTGGTGGTGGTAAAAAATTTATTCGAGGGCCTCCGGGTGTCGGACTCAAAACCACCAACGACAATCAGTACGATATAGACGGCAAACGATTGTGTAATACCGCTGATCCGCAGATGGAAAACGATGCCGTTTCCCTAAAAGTTCTCAATACCGCTTTACGATCTAGGGCTGTGGATATTGTGGATACTTTTCAATCAAATTTTGAGAGTTTCGTGTATAATCACAACGAGGAGTTGAAACAGCTACGCATAACTAACGAAATTATAGAAAACACGTTGAATCGCATCAAACATATTGGGGAGCAAGCAACACCGACGCCGGGATAGACCAGCAGGGAATTAGTATCGATTGAGGAACCAGAGTGGTTGGACGGTAATTCGAAAAATTAATAGGTGAAGAGTTGGGAACAATGAAGACTGTAATAGCTGCCGAACTTCACAGACAGGCTCGATGCAACTATCCGCGCTGAATCGTAGATGTATGCGGACTGGATGAGACCTGGCAAGCTGATCTCGTCGATATGACTGCATACAGCTCGTGCAACAAGGGATACAAATACCTACTAACAATCATCGATATATTTTCCAAGTACGCGTGGGCGGTGCCGATAAAGTCCAAGAGTGGGAAAGATGTTGCTGCTGCCATGAAATCTGTACTGTTCCAGAGTCGTATACCTACACATCTGCACATTGATCGAGGCAAAGAATTTTACAACAGCGAATTCAAAGCCCTCGTGAAGCATCACAATATCAACATGTATTCGACATTTAGCAACTTAAAGGCGTCGATATGCGAATGTTTCAATCGAACATTGAAGAATAAAATGTGGAAGCGGTTTACTCTTCAAGGATCGTACGAGTGGATTGATATTTTGAATGATTTAATGAAGTCCCACAACAACACCAAACATCGCACGATTCGGATGAACCCGGTGGATGTCAGCACGGAGAATGAAAAACAGCTGTATCGTAGCGTGTACAAGCCTCGGCAAATCAAACGAAGTGATCGAGCGCGGAAATTCAGTGTAGGCGATCGAGTTCGAATCAGCAAGTACAAGAATGTATTTGAAAAAGGCTATACACCCAATTGGACGACAGAAGTATTCACCGTGAGTGAGGTGAAAAATACCAATCCACCCACCTACAAACTTACCGATTATCAAGATCATCTCATCGAGGGGGGCTTCTACGAGGAAGAGCTCGCCAAAGTGAAATATCCCGACGGCTACCTTGTGGAGAAAGTATTTCGCAAACGGGGGAATCTGTTCCATGTGAAGTGGTTGGGTTTTGATAGTTCGCACAATATTCGGATAAATAAAACAGACATGTAACATAATTTGTATGTATTTTCCGAAATACAATAAAAGATTTTGATTATACAAATATTTCCACATTTTATCTCCTTTGTACGCACATGTGCCATTCTCTGTACTACGAAAATAATAATAATAATAATAATAATAATGATAATAATAATGATAACATACAATTTTGCCATACGATTATTACACATTTTATTTTTTGGAAAACTTTTTTACATTTTCCGAAAACTTTTTTTCGTTTTCTGAAATTTTTTTTTCATTTTCTGAAAACTTTTCTCATGGTGAACGAATAAATATTAATAATTGCTCGATATATTAATAATAATAAATAAATAATTGTTAGGTATATGAATTCACATTTTGAAACTTCAAATCCATCCAATATCGTATTGATCGTGAAACGTCTCCGCCCGATGGTGGATCGTTCGAGGCGTCAAACATCAAATATTCACATCAATTCTATGTCCACAGTTTATCCTATAGCTATTGGGGGGCTGGGACAAACCCCCAAGGTACGGTGTCGGTCTGTCCAGGTATCAATTGCCGCTTGTCATCCTGCCAACTCAGAGCCAATTTTTTTTGTACGATCGTGCTTACTTCGTGTTTTTTGCTGCGTATCAAACACTGTGGAAGATTCGACTCTTGGTAAGCCGTCAGACAGCGCTTATAATCATCAAACGTGATGCTATTTATCGGTGAATTTCTTACACCCTTGGCGCGCTTACTCACTTTTACGCCACTGTCATATTTTTCCCTATCCTCACCCATCGTAGTAAATGTGTACAGCTTTGCTCGCAGTCCCACAAACTCTGTCATAATTTTACCACTATTTTCATCCTTCATTAGCCCTAGTTGTTTTTTGTTTTTGAGGGGAATACCATACACATTGTCGGGCGGATAGTCAGAGGTATCAAACATTGTATCTACATCACGTTTGATGATATCGTACATATTGGGCACATTGAATTGATAAATAAGGCTGCCTGTGTCGGTATACATCAATTTAGCTTGTTTATTCGAAAAGTTGGTTTTAATATAATTATAGTGGAAATCGTAGAGAAAGATTTTTGACAGATCTAGAATTGATGCGCCGACGTAAATAGGTTTGGCGAAGTGAACTTTGACAGGATTCATTTCAATGATAACCATATCAGTGCCAAATATGGTGCAGCTGTGAAAGTTTGCTCGGACAATAAGCGTTCTCGCACCACCTCTTCCCTCCCATTTTGTGACCAATTTGACATCTTTATAATTTCGCACATTCTCCATAGTCTTGCCGAACACAGCGTTATTCATGAGTTTGTAAAAGTTTTTCTCAAATTCATTCCTAGACCGCTGACGCATGTCTGTATTGAGCGTGATGTAAGGCTCGAGCCATGGAGATTGTGCAAGCGTTAAAACTCTGTGCACTTTCGTTACTTTTAATCCTAAACTCAAACACTGTTTCAAATTTCTATAGTGCAATATATACTTTGTTTTGGGGTGAAGGGTGGTCGCGAGTCTGGCATTTTTACTACCTGGAGGAGTAAAATGTTCGGGACCAAGAGGTAAGTCTTTGTGATCGTCGTGGAGTTCTACAGGGTAGTCCAAATCTGTCTCCAGAAAGTAATCGATCGGCGAATCGTCCAGATGGTTCGTCATATCGATGTGCTGATACTCCCACGCGGACGAACCGATTAGTAAATGCACGCTCATAGCTGCACCGTACAGATTATTCACGTCAAAATACGTGAGATACGATTCCGCTTTGTTTGAATCAAAATCTTTTCCCATGAATCTATTATTGGCCCGAGCGTGTCGATTAGAACATTGTGCTACGCCGCCTCGAATGGCTCTTTCAATAAATAACACCATTTCAGGGTTGTCTAAATGTTGCAAATTTACATTAGTATGCTTGAGCATCGCGTCAAAAGCAAGTCCCGGTGCAGTGTAGTAGTACAACGGATCTAAATCGTATGTTTTGAAGCAGCTAGCGCGGAAATTTTCGAAAATATCGGCAAGCAAAAGAACATCGGTCTTTAAATATAAATCTGAATAGCCCCCTAATGACTCTAAATGGAATTCCCCCCAAACAGTTTTCGCGTGCTCGTAATCGGCGTCCCTAATATTACAGTTGGTGAGATGAGAGTAGAAATGCGCCTTTGCAGGTAATCGCGTTTCATCGAGTTTCCTCCAACAATCGATGTATTCATAGGGAAAAACGCCTTTGCGGGTCATCAAACTGAACTGAGTCGGGTTATTATAAAATTTACGTGTTATGCGTTTATCGGTATCGGTCAAATATGTGGAAAGTTTACCGATGCTGCTAGCCATAAATCGAAACGAATCGATGAATCTCAAGTGCATCATTGTTCCATCGACGTGTTTCGTGAAGGATATATATTTCTCCTTATTTATGGGTAGCAGTGTAATTTTACCGGGGAAAGTTGACGCGAGGGATTTTATTAAAAAGTGAGAATCGTAACCGGACAAATTGTGGAAAACTATTCGAATTGTGCGCGACTTTCTGAAATTCAAATTACACCGATTATGAGCAGGATCACGATATTTACCCGTGAAGTGACAGTGATCGTAACACTTTTTCTCCTCAGGGGTAAACGGTTTTTCTCAAATATAACAATTCTTTGCGCGCATGTGACGATCGCGTTGCACTTGGGTAAGAGACTTCATCGGAATTATGTTTTTGATGCGTGACTCTACTTGAATTGATAAATCTTTAAGCTGTTGCATAAACCAATCTATGCAATCGACACCGCGTTTACCGTGGAACTCCGATAAAGTCTCATCGTACGCGCAATGTACATAGTACGCTACACTGTGCGGGATATGCTTTTGAATTTCACAAGTCTTACGAGTTTCAAATTCATCCACAGGTTCAGGGATTAATATACATTCAAGATCGGCGTATACGACAAACGGAACGGTGCCTTTGTTTTGAAAATTGGAAAATACTAAATCTTTACACTTGGGAAATTCCATGCGTACTTTATTTAGCATGATGCCAATCTTGTCGATGATTGTCGTAGGCGTGTTTTACGCTAAAGTGGCACAAACAATTGTCACATTACAACAGCTGACCATTATGATCAGACAATTGTTTGCTCACCAATCGGGAAAGATCTTTAATCCAAGCAAAGTGGAATCTTGGTGCAAACTCACCAGTCATATCGTCTTCCGGATTACTCTCAACCATTTGAAGATGGATCGTGTCAATGTTTACGCTATGCAAATTTTTACTCAAATAAATTGGCACGATGACGCTTTTATTCGATTTTGCATGATGTGAAAAAGTTTGAGATTCTATACTATATACATTGATGCGCAAATTATTCAATCTCTCAAGCTTTACCACATCATGTAGAGTAGCAGGGAATTTGATACCTGTACAGTGCAATTCGGAAATATACCGATGATAACGGCTAGTCCTTTTAGTGTGAGTGTTGACTGGGTGGAGGGCTGCTGTAACGGACCAGAGAAGGCATCTTCCGTCGTCGTTCATCACGTTCACCACCGCTCTCTTCCGTTGATTGTCTTGGGGCAGCTCGATGAATGTTGAAGCTCCCGCGGCGAGAGGCTGGTAGCGATTGATATTTACAGCGATGTTGAGGATCTCAATCATACTCCAGCCGGAATCACGTTGCTCGAAATCTTCTACCTTTGATAGCAGATCACCCTGTGCACGTGTAAACCAGCCATTTACTATATATCGCTCGATGGGAGAAGAATCGCCACGTTGGAGGTGTTGAAACTCTTAACTTCGGTGGAGATCTCTTCGTTCTTGGCATTTTCGAATTTGCACGATCATATGAGGTTAACCTTCACATTTCCCTCCTCGCGTAGTACCAGCTCCAACTTCTCGGTGACGACGCGCTGCACATCGTCCAGAAAGGCGTCCAAATTCTTATGATGGAGATATGTGACAACCACCGTTCTGATTCGGCTGGCAAAAGCACTATCCACATCGTCCCACTGTACACCCGCAGGAGTACCGATATTTCCACCCGTCACCACTGCGCGCTGCTGCAACTGCCTGATCTTCGTCGTGATCTTCTCAGCAAATTGTACGTCCCCTCCATCTGCTCCGCAAGTCCCATATACGCTTCGACGGTCATGACTTTAACGGTTATAGGTAACAATTGTATGTCAGAGAAATGAAAATTATAGGCTTTTGACTCGCACGTATTGTGTAAGACTGATGAGTCTGCATCGGATGCGTTGAGCTTATATAGGCCGCTAGATCGCAAGAATTTGAGTGTGACGGTGGGGGGTCCAAGCTCTGTACCACCCCCACCATTAAAGAACCAAAAATTTTTATGGTATACAGACCTGAGCCTGCACACCCCAACCCCAATCAGCGTGGAACATGTGGTGGGAAAAATCGGTCAACGAAAAGCAGGTAGCGAACAGTGTTTGGCGTGAGAAAAATCTTGTCTTGCCCGCTCTTGACTGGATGGTATATGCACGTACAGTTTTTGAGTTTTATGAGTCGTTAATCAGCGTGGGACATGTGGTGGGAAAAATCGGTCAACGAAAAGCAGGTAGCGAACAGTGTTTGGCGAGAAAAAAATCTTGTCTCGTCGACTCTTGACCGGATGGTATGTTCACATGCAGTTTGTGGGTTTTACGACTCTTTATAGCGAACAAGTCCGAGCCTGCACACCCCCAACCATATTAGCGTGGGGTATGCAACGAGAAAAAAATCGGCAAACGAAAAGCTGGTAGTACGCAGTGCTTGGCGTGAGAAAAATCTTGTCTTGCCAACCCTTGACCGGATGATATTTGCACATGCAGTTTGATATATGTATGGAAATAATTGTAGAAAAATAGGCGAATGAAACTATCATAATAATTACAGGTGTCGAAAATATCGATGATGATGATGATGATGATGATGATGATAATGTTAGCGAACAGGATAACGATAATGATTTCATAGATTATTTTGAGGAATAAACCACGCTAAATTCACAATTATTGATTATATATTTTTCGCGAGTAAAAATTCATAACATTTACATTTTGTGTGACGAGAATGGGTGAAAGTTATAAAGATTGTGACGTGAATTTTTCCCGCTCTTCGGTCACTCGGAGAAAATGACCGAGAACTTACCTCGCGCACAATAAATCGGCGTCCACTATGTACCCTGGACCTAAAACAATATCGCGAAATTTGTTGGGCGCCTGGCGTGATAAACACGCCTCGAAATCGGTAATGCGAAATACCGCAACCATATACTCGATAGCTCCGCGGAGCTACTCCGATAGTACCGCGGAGAGGGGAGGGGTAATTTTTGGGTAGAGAGAGATACAACACAAGTAAGCCAACGCGTGATTTGGCCAAAGCACGATAAAATTCCAATAATATATTTCTCGTCAGCGATAATACAAAAAAACAAATAAGAATAAAAATAGAAATACTGCTGCGAAAGTCGTTCTTCGCGATTCTAAATACAAATGCTTAACTTCAACCCAAAAGAAACAAGAAAGGGAGGAACAAGCAAAATAATATAAAGAAAAAAAATGAATAACTCTAGGAGACCTCCACGGCCTACGTGCGCTAGTCGCCGTCTTAATAATACCCTAACTCGCAAAAACCAAAAACAAAATTTTTACTCGATGCGCTGCCCGCGATTGTCCTCTACTACGACGCTAATCTTCACTTAATCATAAACCGCTAGACAAAAACGTGATCGAGATCATAATCGACGCGCTAATCGCGATCGTGATTCAATCTAGGTGATGTCTTACTTCTACGGGCGCTAGTCGCCACCTTACTGATGCACAAGAATTCATAAAATAAACCAACAAGACGTGGCTCGACGCGCTAATCACGACCGAATTAATAACTCTAGGAAGCTTTTCTGATCGTGCGGGTGTGTACCGTATTATGACGCATCCGAGCTCCAGTCGTAGTCACTATTTCCACAAAGTTCGCAACCCTTCTCGCTAAACCGAGCATCTACGCACAGTAACACGCGACCCCCACGAGAGGTGACCCTTTTTACATACGCAGACTCGACGAGACCCCGTGCAGCGGAATTTGGCCACACTCAATTTCGAACCGAAATTGTTCCCCACTCGAAACCGTGACTCTACGCGAGACTTTACAGGGATCAACTTGATTCTACGCGTTATCGCGAAAACTCACGCTACGGTCATCATCAAGGAGATCGGCTAACAAATTTCGAGCGCTACTCTAACTCAAGGATTAAGTGGGCCGACCGTTTACCAGTGTGCCAATTTAATTTGCGCTCGAAATATGCTCGCAAAGAATTACAAGCGCTTATCGCTCCGCAGCCACACGAGGAATTCCCCAACTCCCGTTTCTGCCATCGTACACAATATCTGGTTTTTTTTTTCTTTTGCTAACTTTTAGTTTCGACTGTTTCACTCACCACGTAACGTCGCCAGGACTCAAGTGGCGAGTCCTGCAAATCGGAGCCGCAATTCGAACATGCCCCGAACATGGGCGCTATCCGTAGTCAAAATTCTTCCGATCTAATTGGGGTTCTCGTTACGAAACTCTTACAGCCTATCGTATCGCTATCGTTGAATTCCGCTGTCGCGGGGTGTTGATTGGCTGGCCAGTCTCTGGTACCCCGTAGCTCGACAGTGGCGTGGTGACGACTTCGCGCGGGCACCTGTCGTCAGTTGGGTGACGGGGGGGGGCTGCGGCTCGCCGGCCACCAACGGGAATCTCGTCCGCCTTGGGTTCCCTCCACTGATATATATATAAACTGGATTGGATTAAGCGTGGTGCCGTCACGCCAATTGAACGGTAGCCATTTTGTACAGATTCTTGTCACTTCAGATATATATATATATATATATATACATATATATATATACGTGATATATGTATGTGTATATAATCGATTGCGATGGAAAATTACAGTAACAATTATTGAGGTAACAATGAGTAGCTGCGTTTTTTGCCAAACAAAGGAATCGAAATATTGTGGGCGATCATTTCACAAGTGAGTATACAACGCTGAAGCGTTCTGCAAATGATAACTTGCAGAGGTTATGTGAGCATACGAAGTATGTACTAATTATATTTAACGAGTATTATAACGTACGAATCGTGTCAGTAAAAATTCACAATATTTGAATTATGAACCAATCTGATTATAATTGAAATTGAAAACTCGGGTATTATTGACTCGGGGATTAAATTATAATTCGATATGTAGATTTCCCGTGAAAGATGTGTTGCGCCTTCAGCAGTGGTTAAAAGAAATGAAGAGGAAGGACTGGAAGCCAAACCGAAATAGCACATTGTGTTCAGCTCATTTTACAAATGACTGCTTCGATAGAACAGGATTCCTAATTACATTGAAAAAGAACAGTGTACCAACTATATTTGACAACCCAAAATCAGAGTGTTCATCTTGTCACCGATTAAGGGAATATGGACGTGGCTCTTCATTCTTCAAGTAAGTACCGTTACTCAATGCAACATAACGTGTGAATTAATAAATTTAAACTTTGCTTGTTATGTAGGTTCCCATTGGATGAACCTGATATTATGAAGCAGTGGATCGCAAATATAAACATTGGACCGTGGTCCCCATCAAGTGATAGCTTTCTGTGTTCCGACCACTTTGAACCCTCTTGCTTTCAGAAGAAAAGTACAAATTATATAACTTTACGAAAAGGCAGTATCCCAACGTTATTTGGTAAGATCTGAAACTATTAATCCCTTTTAGGTCAGAGAAAACTCAGTGTGCATAAAGACACGTTGATGTGATGCACTATTGCGTCAATGCCGTCGAAGCGGTTAATTAGCTACAGATTATAAAGTGCTCTGTTACAGAAAAATCGTGTGTGACACATTTCTGTGTATTTCCATTGTCGTTATTTATTAGTAACTTATCTGTAGGTGAAAACTTGCAGCAGACCGAATTCAGGATGAATCCGATCGGCCCACCACAGTGAATGTAACCAAATTACATGATCACCTACACATTTATACCTGATTTGCATGCTCAGATATGTACATCTTTTTTATTTTCTTTTGATTGTGCTTGTTACTTTTTCTTCATGTGAATGGATCGTGGATTGATACTACTAATTATATTACGGTTGTGGTTTATCGCACGCAGCTCTATAAAAATGCCTTAACGTTTGCAAGGAATGTTTTATTTTCTATATTTTTGAATAAAGTTTTTACCCACCCAATTCGATATAATTTAATTCAAAATTTTTTTTACATGTCTTAAGCTCCACTTTGATGATCAATGGATGGTAAATGGATTCCCTGACGGTTGAATTAGTGTTATACAAATTTTTGAATAATCCGTATGGAATTCAGCCCACCATAGGATGAAGGATAATGGACGGAAACTTCTTAGAATTGAGGACTTCTTTTGAACATAAAGAAAAATCACGCTTAAATACAAGTTTTTCGTCAAATTATTTAATGATCTTTTACACCATATAATTGTAAATAATAATATACTTTCGAAAAAATGATTTGTTCTTCATTTAATGTATCAAACATTATTTTACTCGTCAAAAACTTTTTTGTGTGACGAATATATCGTTAGATCCAAATAGCATATATTACGCAGTTCAAATCTAGCGCGCATTTTGTGACAACTTTCTGTACAAGATGGCGGAAAGTCAATTGTTCAATTGGACGCACGAGCTTACACGTAGAGTATACGGTAATATCCAATCCAGTGTATATATATATCAGTGGTTTCCTCGCTGCAGAGCTCTCCGTTGACGCTCTCTCCGTAGCCTCGTGTGAGGCCCTCCTTTCGTCGCGATCCGCCGCGATTGCCATCCGGTAACGTCGTTCGAATTTGCTGCCAATCCCCTGTCTGAGGCCGCATTTACTCGCCACCCAAAAAAAAAAAAATAAACTAAAATCCTGAATAGTCTTATTCGCTAGACCGACTATGGTCCCCTCTCAGAGTCTCGGATGCGTGACCGTTGTCCTGGCACTCTTTTTCGAAATGAGCCGCGGTCTGCTCCGCGGGATCCCTAAGTTTAGGGTCCGTCTAGAGTTCGGGGAGCCGTGTAGAACGCGCAGTAAAAATGCCACGTTACAAGATATATATTTGTAATGTATCCTATTTCTACATTATAATTTTATCGAATAGTACATTTTTTTAATTCTATGTATAAGCTATGATATAATTGGGATTAATTCTATTGAATATTCTACATATAAACCCGAATATAATTGTATATATTGTAATAAATTCTATTGTTATTTTGGTAAATATTGTCCATATTATCTATACACATGATTGCAACCTGGACAGTCTTTATTTGGAGGATTCGGTCCATCCACGATATCGCCATCGGGTCCTGGTGTGTAATGTATGCTACATCTGCGGAACCTTGCGACGGCGTGGTCCATTTTCATATTCTCTGGTAGTTTATCCCACGCATCATTGATGGAGTTTGATGCGAACGTGCAGATAAATTCTTTTGGTAAAAAAGCTATATCCTCGGGCATCATTCCCCTTAAACCGTCCAATTCTTTGTACAGACGGAAGGATTTCTCGAGGGACCTGGTACACTCCTTCGAATACCAACTCCTTAGTCGCTGCACATTTTCAAAGGCGCAATTGTATGCCGGGATGTATTCAGAGTTGTCATCATACCAAATTCAGCCTGGCGCTGCAGCTTGCTGGAGGTTATTCGCTGGAGAGTATCCATGGTTCGCGTCGTGCCACGATGCCGCTTCCATATACCTCAATTTTTCCATTTCAGGGGGTATGATATGCAAATCTTCCATATTAATAACCCTCGTTGTACCATCGACGATCTCCGTCAGCCATGCTTTCTTCTCCGCCCCTTTGACGTATACGTAACACGCATTTTCAACCATTTTTCTCACAATCTTCGTCACATCCTCGTGAGATTTGTTGCCCGCGTTCCATGATATTCCGTGGTGATTGTGCGTCAACCATACATTGGTAGCACTAAATTCAAGTGGTAGGCTTGCCAAATCATAGGGCGGCTTGAAAATGATGTAATCCAGACCCGACCCGTTTACATTCACGACTGCGACTTCCTTGGGTACAAACTTCATGTTATGACCGATAAAACATTGCACGTCTAGGATCATCGCCATGTTGAGGAGTGGGAATGTTGCGCTCGATTATATACTGACGGATTGTATGTGGAAGACTGACTATTCCATCTCCAGCACACCCGCTTTTACCCCCTCGTGGATGAATTTTGTGGAAGTAGAGGGGGATCGCATAGTTCATTTAAGGCGCATAACTGCATGAAAATTCGAACTTGTTGAATTCTCCACCAAGGTATTTCATTTGCAGACGATTTTCCCTGGCCATGCTACACATTTCAGTCAGCTGACTAGAATCTTCTTGTAGAACTCTTGCGATTCTCGGTGGTAAGAAGACGTTGTATTCTCCATCGATTGTCGCCAGAACACGTACCCCGAATTTTGTTTTCACCAGTCGTAACCCGATGACGTCATACACTCCCCCAATTTCGAGTTCCGACATCTTCTTGGTTGGCAGATTCTCCAGGCGGCTGACGTAGTTAACTTTTGCTAGATCCATCGCGTTTCGAGGTTATTTCACGAGCGAGAACAGTTCACAATGAGAATACGATGAGAACAGAGAACATCTGACGATCACGATAGACGTACGCTTTATATACCACCCACCCCCACTACAATTTTTCCATTGGACAAGTCTCGACACGCATATTGTGCGAGGAATTTTTATGGGGACCACTCCCCCACTGCCCCAGATTGGTTTAAGTGCATTGTCGGCACCATCTCAAAGAGCAATTTCCTGGAATTTTTTCAATAGATCTACCGGGTTTTTACCCTATCCGATTTATGTGCGGCTTTCCGGCGCCAAACAAGTCTCGACAGGAATTATTTTTTGTGTGTGTGTGTGTGTGTGTGTGTGTCAAATCCTATGGAAATAGCCGCCGAAAATGACCGGGGGGTGGGGTGCGCGGAGAGAGGGTGCGCCGCGAGTCGGGGGGGGGGGGGGGGCTAGGGGGGAGCTAGGGGGGAGCTAAGGGGGAGCGCCACCATCTTTAAGTTAGAACTCTCATATATTCACTACTGCTAAGAAATGCTGCTTTAACCAAACATGGACCAAAGAATAGTATATTATGTGCCTAGGGCGTAAATGACGGTTTTACACCTGAGTGCTGAACGCCGCGCGCGAGGGCCAGCAAAGCCGGCCCGAGGGCTGCGCCGATCACACGAGGGGGTAAATCGTACGCCCGTGGTGCACACGATATTTTTTACAACAGTGTGCGGAAAATTAGGTCAAATATCAGTAATGTAGTCCCCGTGTCCAAAGATCTTGGAAAAGTCGACCTTTGACAGACCACTGTGCTGCGCGGTGGGGTCTAGGGGCGAAGCCCCCGCCGGGGGGTCGAGGGCGGTGAAGTCCCTTTCAACATAAAATATTTTAGTTCAAGTTTTTTAGTTCAAAAAACGTAATTCATTTTTTATTCTGAACATTTATCACATCGATGCATTAATGAATCTTATCATAATACTGTTTTCAGAACTTTTGTTTATAAATCGGATGGTTTACAAAATTATTAAATTCATGTTCAATAATCTTTTATCGATTAACAATCAAATTATAAAAATTATAAAAATTAACAAATCCATATCAAATAATCTTTTGACAATTAACAATCAAAGTATAAAAATTATGAAAATTAACAAATTTATTTGACTTATAGTCGAACATAATTACATAGACGCTAAAACATAATTCGATGCTTGTATTAATCTTTTATTTGGACCGTTTTTTTTTTGGTAACTGTTATAACGGTAGTTTGTTTTTTTGATTTTTTCTTGGAACTTTCATCAGAGTCTTCATCAATCGCATCTGTTAGTTGTTTTCCAATTTTTCTTTTGTTGTTCACGGAATTTTTGATGTACCCTTCGGCTACTTGCGTGGATTTCCATCTACCATGTCTTTTCAACGTCGTGATGTCAGCTCCCGAATCTACGAGCAGAGTGGCTGAAGAACGCCTAAAACTGTGTCCTGTATACAATTCAGGATTTTCTAACTCTAACCATGTGGCAATTTTTTTCGGCATACCACCGATTAAATTCTTCCCCGTTGGTTGATTACAGTACTTGCCGTTGCGGTAACCGATGAAAAGTTTTGTTATTGGTGTATGTTTCGGTCTTAATAGCATGTAGTCGGTCACGATCTTGTGGTATTTACCTTCGAGCACGAAGGTTCTTGGTGAATGTGTTTTCGTATCGGGTATTGTCGCAACGAGATAGGCGTCGTGTAGTTTACTATTATCCGTAGTCAAACCATGAAGCTCTTGACCTCTGCATGCCCCATGTATGCCAAGAATAAGAGCAGCCTACGGATAATTGAATATTCATTCACCGTAATTGAATGTTTTCTTTTCTTTTCTTTTCTTTTTTACACGAAAATTTGAAAACTTACCTTTGTAGCCAAAAATTCTTTGTCAGGAGCTTCTTCTAGAAATGTTTTTATTTCAGCTGGTGAAAAAACTTTGGCTTTTTTCGGTGTGTATTTGGTGTGCAATTTTTTCAAGTAAGCTTGCAACTTATTGTAGCTACTGATGTCTATGGTATGTTCAATGTTCAACATTGTTTTCAACATTGAATATTTCGACCATAGAGTCGAAGATACAAAGTTTTGTGAAAGTCCGTGAAAGTATGCCAAAAACACTTTTTCATCGAAAGATTTTTTTTTGTTACTTTTCAACCACTTTCGAAAATCATCGTAACACGCGCGGTAAATAATTTTCGATTTATCTGGAAGCAATTGACTCACCGCATCTTCAGCCGCTGCCAAAATACCGTCCGGAATAGAGTTACTATCACTCATTTCATACTAACGATTATACGGAAAGATTGAGCACGTGTTGTATCGTGGATAATCAAAGCGGGACTGATTATATGGTTACGCATGGAAGCGGGTGACACACACACTCATGGGCACATTATTGGTAGAGTCGGTAAGGTAGGATTTGAAGTGTCCAATTGATTATGAACTTAATTTTCAAATGCAGGCGTAAGAAATTTCAGTTATTATTTTACGCCCGCATTTTAGGGCCCTCTAATTTTCTTTCCTGTGTATCATTAGGATGTTTGAACGTAAAAAAACGAATTTTTTATTTTACGCCTGCAAGGTGTAAAATTGATTTTTACGCACAGTGTTGAAGAAAGTAGTATTTTACACCCCGAATATCGAGGTGTAAAATTGAATTTTACGCACACTGTTGCAAAAAGTATCTTATTATGGTTAGAGCCGGTCCTGACCGACAAATTTTCTGCGCGGTGCTCTATAATGTAGCACAACATTCTTTCTGAGTAACATGGGTCAGCAGGCCTTAAAAAGTCACATGAATGATAAAAAACACAAAGAAATTGCAAAGAGTCAAGTCACGGCGAGCTTTCTTCCGATATTAGCCAACAATAGTATGATTGAAAATGGATCCACGAACACGATACCTGTATTGAACTTTCTCAACGTGGTTAATAACGTGCCATCACAGATAATTGACTACAAAAATCCGTGGCAATGTCCAACGACTCCAAGCGATGACAATTGCGGAAGCAAAATACGTTCTTCTGCTTGTGCTGTGCATTGCAATACATCATCCGAAATCGCAGGGAATGAAACGCTTTATTTTGAACGATCGGACCACAGAGGCAGAGGTCTTATGGTGCCTGCATACAGTCATGTGTCACAAGTCTCTCAGAAATATCACAAGCAGTACGTCATTGATGAAAGTCGTATTTTCCGACAGCAAAGTCGCACAAAAAATGCAGTTAAGCAAAACAAAAGCAGCGTATATGCTACGCAAGTAACTCCGACAGCGCTGCCCTTGCGGTCACTGTTCGAATCAGTGGGGTTATAGAAGCTGTGAAAATGAGCACCAAAGCAAGTGTTTCTACCAAATTATTATTAAAAAAAGGGTCTAACCGTATGTGCTGTGTCGTTGGATGCTTAAGGGGGTATTCTAGCGTAGAGGCATGAATTTGAGGTGTTTTTTCAAGTGCTATAAACAAAAAAAAAAATATTTTTAGCATCCATTTTTTTATCAGGCGTTTATTATTATTTCACGATTACAAAAAAAAAAAAAAAAAACAAGTCAAAAAATACAAAATTGAAAGTGCTATGAGTTGTTGAAGTGGGGGGTACAAAAAAAATGGCGCGCCAATGTTGTCACGATTGCAAGCATTTTCAAAATCAGAAAAAAAAAAAGATTATTAATCTACATAAATGCAGCTATCGTACTAACTAAAAAAAAGTCGAAAAAAAATCTTTTTTTGCCAAATTACGGCTGTCCGAAAAAATAATACGTTTTTTTTTACTTTTTTGGACGTTTCTGAATTTTTTAAAAATAGTAAAAATTGTTATTTCATTATAATAATAGTTCGTGCGATAGAGACATGTATTGAGAAGATTCTCACCAAATTTCAAGTAAATCGGTTCAATAGAACTTGAGAAATCATGTCAACCGTTTTGAAAAATGTAGTTTTGAGAAAAACGCGTTTAAAGTTTCGAGTAAAATTCGTTCCAGCCGAGCCAGTATTGAAGACGTGTCACTAAAATAGCCATATCTCTGAAAATAATTGAAATTTTGACTTGTCCTTCTAAGGACCCATTCTTGAAAGGTTAAGCTTTGAAAATATAAAAAAAAAAAAAATATCGACTTTTTCAAATTTCTACACTAGAATACCCCCTTAAATAGTGAACGGAAGAATCCCCAGTTAAAGCCTTACCGATTCCCAGGGTTCGCCTGGGAAGTAGACAGGAAAACTAAGTGGATCACAACAGTGCGTCTTCAAACGTAAGTACACGATTGAATATCGTAAAAGTGAAGATCCAAACACAATTAGTCAATTTTTCTATGAAACCAGTGAATATAGACTTAACAGTGTCCGTAAATATTTTTTAAAGCGTTTAGCTTAAAAGTGAAGAAACAAAAAAATCGCGACAGAAAATGAACTAAAGCCACCAAAGAAAAGAAACCAATACAAAAAGCTTTTATCGATACAACACTCGTTAAGGTTTGGCGTTTAATGTGCACAAACAACTCGCCAATTGTTTTTGAGGTTATTTTTTTTACCATGCGTTACCTCAATTGTTACTTGGTAACAATTTTCATTTTTTTTTTACTTTCTGCCCCTGGTGTTTCCCTTAAAACAGTACCAAGGACACGGCGATATGCTTCGTCATAGATTTTCTCCCGGATCGGATACGTGAAAAGAATCCAATAATTTTTGCCCTTTCGATACACTTTTCTTTCGGAATACATCTAAAACAACCTCCTGAAACCCGCTTCTAATGATAATGACTATTATTTATAGATTGCAAACGAACATTAAAGCTAAAAACGTTATTTAATAAAACAAGTTGTCCCATATGATTACACGTATTTCTCTACGGGATATTAGTTTCTGTCATCCCACATTCCGAAAGATGGCCCTGCTGCTCCGCTCCAGAGTTATAGGCCAGTCAAAAAGTCTAAAATATTGCAGTTGTGCACAAGAGCTGCAAACTTGATGGTAGGGTAATTCGATGACGCTGAATCGAATGGTGATAATTTGTTTGCACTCTGACCCCGGGAACATTGCAAACAACGCACCGAAAAATTTCAAATGCATTTAATTCAAAATGTTGTACCCAGAACGTAAACGCACAAAAAATTACTCAACGCTTTTTTTGTCAAAATAATAGGTGAATCGTGAGGCGCGATTGAAACGAAAGTGCCTCAAAAAGGAACAAAACCGGCTGATATGAGTCACCGCATCGATGTATATATAGATATAGGAGCAGGCTCAGCGTGCCCGCTGTGTGTCCCCTCTGTTACGTTCCGAGAGGAACGTTTCGAGTCGATTCTGATTCGTCTACAATTCTAAGAGTTGTTAGGTTAAAGGCTCGTGCCAACCATCACTATGCGTGATTGAAATAATTATTTATGACAACACTTGGGTTAATTACACATTTATTAACGGTCTCCTTCCAGTTCTCGATGGTAGGTTTACAATCGTGGTACAGATTGGTGTTAATCACTATCACAGTGACAAACTGTTACAAGTCTCGAAGGTTCTGAATGACTTATAATGATTTTATTCTTGGATTTTGGTAGAGATCTGATTTGTTCTTTCTGATGTCTGAAGTTCTTCTGATCTATTCTATTTTCTGGAGAGGTTGAATTAGAGGAAAAGTAGGAGGAGTTCAAAAGGAGTCGCGGTTTCTCGCGGGTCTCGAATGATTGGTTAAGGATGATGAAATAATTGAGGGTAAGATTTCTGATTCGTGCATGAGATCTCGGTGGTGGATTAGCGCGAGGTAGTTGGTTTAGAGAAGCAAGCGGCGAATCGCTGATTGATCTTGTTATCGTTAAAATAAGGGCGCTATCCTGGATTCTGGAAATAGGGGTTTCTTTATTTGTGAATTATCCGTGATTTCTCTTCCCATGTTTCCGGTGTTTAGTCTACTCGATTATCTTAATTACTGCAGGTGTTTATTACTTTGGGTTATTACGATTGAGATCGTAAATCAAAGGTTTTATGTGAAAGCTAATGTTGAAAGGTATAACGGTTAAATGGGAAAAAATATATACCATGTATGTTATGAATATGACTGATAAAATAACGGTTAATCTAGCGTATGAGGACTATCGATATAAGAATTTGGACGTTATGATGGTGACTATGTGTGTTAGCATTAATCTACGACTATCGGTAGGAGCACGTAAGGCTCTCTTATGGTAACTGCACGCTGGTCAGGTAGGGCGCAGGGAGGGCGCCGCCGTGGATACCGGCTGGCACGTAACACCTCCCCCGTTAAGATTCGAGCGTCCTCGCTCGAAGTAAGCGAGTGCTGTTATACCGACGTGAAGTTTCCATAATTCGATTACTTCTAAGGGTTAACGTGATAAATCATATAACGTATTACATAAAATTGTGAATCACTTAAATTTACATGAAATTAATAATGAATTATGATTACTGAAATAATGGTAAAGTATAGTGAACAGAATATTGATTAACTAGATATAAGTGAATATACTTAGAGTGGATATAATAGTGTTTAATGTCTGATATTTTGATTATTTTAAGAGTATATACGATTAAGGTCAGTAATATTGATATAAATGCTAATTATTATTCTATGATTAAGGCATGAATTATATAATGTTTGAAATATGTAGTGAATATACTTAATATTATTCATAAAAAAAAATTTCAATTTTATAAGCTATTATGTGAATTATTACAGTTCTATGTGATATTTTGGTATTATTATTGTATATGTTATATTCTATGAATTATTCTATGAGTTCGGATCTTTGTAATCTGAGGTTGTTCGTTTCTATAAGATTGATTGATTTATTTTGTATATAAGTAAATTTTCTGAAGATTTGTATACTTCCGATTCTAGTATATGCTTCATCAGCAATCCGAGTAATTGAAATTTGAATTTGGTTAATAAGCTATCTTTGCTCTGTCGCAATGAATTATTTTACGTTCGTTTTTCTCTAATTCTATTTCTATATCATTCTTTTCTGGAAATACTTCTGTGATTTTGTACGGTCCCTTGTAATTGTCATCTAACTTTCCTGTCTTTTGATTTTTCACTAAATAAATGCTTTGTCCTATTTTGAAATCAACTGGATTTATTTTTCTGTCGTAATATTGTTTCGATCTGGCTTTAGCTTTTTCTAAATTTTCGCGTGCTGTATTCCGGATTTCTATAGTTTTAAGCATTAGGTTCTTTACGTAGTCGTCATAGGTCAGAGTTTCGTCGAGGGGTGGGAATTCTGAAGGCATGCGGACGTTCCGTCCGTAAACTATCTCGAATGGGGTGTGGTTTGTCCCTTCGTGTCTGCTTGTATTGTAAGAAAGTGTCGCGTGAGGCAACCATTCGTCCCAGTCTCTCTTCGTTAAATAATGTTTTAGGTAGTCTACAAGTACTTGATGGCTTCTTTCTGAAGAACCATTTGATTGAGGGTGGAATGCTGTAGTCTTGAATTGTGTGATTTTGAATGCTTTTGCAACTCGTCTCATTACTTGGCCAATAAATGCTGCTCCTTGATCTGTTAATATTGTTTTGGGACATCCGTATTTACAGATAAAGTTTTTTATAAATGCATCTGCAATATCTTCAGCAGTTGCATGTACTAACGGTATTGCTAAACTGAATTTTGAAAGATTGTCTTGCATGGTCAATACATACTTGTAACCGTTTGCGGATGTTTCGAAGGGTCCGACTATATCTAGCGCTACTTTGTCGAATACGTCTGCAGATGTGTCTGTTATAACCATAGGTTGTTTAGTTTTAATGCGCGTTAGTTTTTTCTTTTGACAGCTGACACATTTCTTTATAAAATCTTCTATTTGCTTTTTCATATTATCCCAAAAATATTTCTGTCGAATTCTTTTATACGTTTTCGTGATACCTTTATGTCCTGCGATCGGAGATTCGTGATTTTCTTGTATTATTCTGAGTCTAATATCTGGAGGTGGAATGATAATTTTGTCTTTACAGATCGTTATGATAATTTGTGTTCCGGCGAATACCTGTCTAATGATATTTTTAATTTTAATCCATCCAAGATCGTTTATTCCACTTTTACCTTGCTATATGCTTGCTGTTTTAATATTCAAATCTTCCATATTCTGTTTCAAATGTACAAATGCATCGTAATAGTTATTTTCCAAAGGTGTGTCTTGTTCATGTTCTTGAGTAACTAATGCGATTATTCGTTTCTTTGGTGTTCCTAATATAATTATGTGTCCTATCTGATATTCTGTGACTGGTTTAATGTTTTTCAAGTATCCTTTTTCATCTAAAAATTTACCTATTTCGCCTAGTGCTATTCCGTTAGTGGAAATGAAGCATAGATAATTATCTTTTCTCATTTCTAAATTGTCTCGAGTTTCTATCAAATTAGTAGATTCTTGTCTTGATAATTCTACTGAGGCTTGCGAATCATCAGATACTGTGATATCTGATACGGTGTCTAGGTTACTTATTTCAATCGATTTATCTTCTAAGTTCTGTGGATCATTAAGTTCTACTATTGCATCTAGGTCTGGTAAAGCGTTTGAAATATTTATCGATGTCGGATTTCGTTGGCTCTGAGGATCTGGAGTTATACATGTTTTCGGAGATTCTTTGTTAACGTTCTCAAGTGAAATTGGGGTCTTGGGAGTTTGCGAAATTTCCACTGCTTGTTTTCTGATTTTTAGTCTGCTAGTTTCGTTTCTCGCAGCTTTTGGTTTCGAAGGTATACCTGTATGGGTGCCTTGGTGGCCTCCTAAACCTTTGTAACATGCGTATTTATATGTCGGTCTATGCTGTCTCGTCGTACGTCGGGGTTCTGGCATACGGTTTACATCACTGTTAGGTATAATTGGAACGAAGTTTTTTATCTGTAACTTCGATGTTCGGTTTAGGCGCAAGTATCTTCGGTTTTATGGTCTCGGTCCACTCTTTCTGTTCGGCTGGAGGAACTCGTACTGGTGACGGTTCTGTTATATGTTTGTCTCTGTCGTCACTCTCGCTTGAGGGTGTTCTTATTACTTCGTGCTCGAAATATTGAAGCGTCTCGTCAACGTCCATCTTTTGTGTGGTCTCAAAGGACTTGTTTATACACATGGATTCTTGCAAGGGGTGTACGTCTGCCTGAACTGTGATTGTATTAGATTTTTCGCTTCCTGAAGCTGATGCAACGTCTAAAGTTATAATGCGTCTTCCTGTACATTCCTTGTCCAATTCTATTTCGTCACGAAATTTCTTTTGTCTTGAAATTACGTCACTCGTCTTTGATATAGGGTATGGAGTAATCTCGTCTGCGTCTGTCATTGCTTTCAAATTATCTGTAATAGTTTTGCGTCTCGTTCTAAGTAATGGTGAAGGTGTAAATTCAGCTGTTTTAGAAGAACGTTTGTTTAATAAATCTCTGGCTAAGCTTCTCTGAAAACTATTCTTCCTGTTGGTGGAAGGTGTTCCTGAACCTGTCGGTGTATTAGTAACATTTGGCACGGATACAGTCTTAGGGGTGTGAATAATCGTAGCTGAAGTATGCTCTTGAGTGGGTGTCGGGGGTGAGGCTAGAGAATGCCCGCTTTCTGTGACGACTGTAGCTGTATTTTGTCTTATACTAGGTATACTCGATTCCATATTACTTTTATTAATTCTATGCTTTACTGGATTTAATTTATAAGAATCATCGCTATCCAGCGATGAGGATTCAGAGTCTACATAATCTGGAAGTAACGTAGATTGATTTTTCTTTGATCTTTCTTACATCGAAGATGAAGATTGAGAATCTGATTTTATTTCTATGATAACAGATTGTTGATTTTCATTCGATTTATTGCTAGCTAAAGTTCTATGATTTTCTGGAGAGTCTGATAGTTCATCCGATGATGAATCTTCGTATTCAGAACGATGTCTGAATGGAGTAAAGCGTTTAGCACTTGATTTTCTTTTATTAAGGATTTTTAATTTTCCTATGTTTACCGGTTTCCTGTGAGTTTGTATTTTTGTCTACGAATTTAGATCTGAGACGACTGGCAATAGGTTGCGCAGGCCTATTGTTATCCATCGTTCGATTTTTGCTATAGTCGGAATTTGAGTCTAATCGTGCGCCTCTCGGGTTTGTCACGTTTTTAGAATCTGCCGTTCCGACATGTTTGTTTCCACCTGAGCTCGGAAAACCTAAAAAGTCTTCCTCGTCTGTACTCATTGCAGCTTCTTGGATTTTGTAATCTGCCTGTATAGTTTTTTCTTCCACGGAGGAACTACTTACATAACGTCGTCTAATCTTCGCGTCTCTCTGAGTTAACTTTTGAGCGGAGTCAGATGACGACCGTAGCCTGGCTATACCCGGCGCTACGTTAAGAGCAGGGTCTCCTGACCGTCTCCACTTGAATTTTATGGGATATACGTCCCTTTTTCCAATATAAACGGGGTTTCTCGACAACGCGTCTGCGTTTGTATTTATTTTGCCCGCTTTATACTGAATTTTATACTGGAATTCTTTTAAACGTTCTCTCCATCTCATTACACGTGACGTAGGGTCATTCGTAGAATTTACCCATACTAACGGTCTGTGATCGGTTAACAATGTAAATTGTCTACCATAGAGATATGGTCTAAAAGTTTTAATTGCATAAACGATTGCCACCATTTCTTTCTCAGTTGTCGAATAATTTCTTTCATGCTTGTTCAAAACTCTAGAAGCATACGCGACGGGCGCGTCTTCGCCTGGTTTTCCTTGCGATAAAATAGCTCCTACTGCGAAACCAGATGCGTCTGTTGTGACTATAAACTGTGACGAAAAATCAGGATATTGTAGTATAGGTGCTTCGCAAAGTTTATCGCGCAAGATTTCGAAAGCTGATTGCGTATTAGAATTCCATTCAAATTTCTTATTTTTGCTAGTTAATTCTGACAAAGGCTTAGCGATTTTAGCAAAGTTCTTAATAAATCTACGATAATATCCGGCTAGTCCTAAAAATTCTTTAACATTCTTCGTGGTTTTCGGAACAGGAAATTTCTTTACAGCTTCGATTTTTTTTGGATCTGGTTTAACTCCGTCAGCTGATATGATATGCCCTAGATATTTGACTTCTGTTCTAAGAAATTCGCACTTGTCCGATTGTAACGTCAAGTTTGCTTTTCTTAAGCGTTCAGCGAGCTTTATAAACTTAGTTGCATGCTCTTCAAGTGATCGTGCATAAATTACAATGTCGTCTAGGTATACGAATAAATCTATTCCCTGTAAACCTCGTAAAACTAAGTCCATAAGTCGTTGAAAGGTTGCTGGTGCGTTTTTCAGTCCAAAAGGCATTCGGTTAAACTCGTAATGTCCGTGGGGTGTTGTAAACGCTGTCTTATGTTTATCGTCTGGATGCATAGCGATTTGATGGAATCCTGAGGCTAAATCAAATATAGAAAAATATTTTGCTCCACCTAGTTGGTCGAGTATGTCTGATATTAAAGGTAATGGATAAGCGTCTCCAATCGTTTTTTCATTTAATTTTCTATAATCGATAACTAATCGCCATCGTTTATTTCCCTTTGAATCTTCTTTCTTTGGTACAATCCATAGTGGTGAATTATACGGTGAATTTGATGGTTCTATGATATTCATTTTTAATTGTTAGCTTGAAACTATTATACTTTGTATATCTATATATGTATTCACATACACACAGACACACACTATACCATACACTAGTATCATATAAATCGTTCCTGTATAGCAAGCCTAACTAAGAGCACGTTTATTTATCTATCCCAGTAATCCATGCAATCTATCCGACAATAGGTTATGGGCCTTATAATTTGTTTAAATTATTGATTGCACCGTTCGGATTTAACGAGATAAAAGTTTATTTTTGGTGGTTTCAGTGAATTTATAGTAGAAATTGGACAAAATAAATTCTAACCCCAAAACTGCTATAGTGTGGCTAAGTGCGCACGTGATCGTTGCTCTGAAAATTTTTCTAACCTTTGTGGTGTGTTAGTGCTGCGTTTTATGCTATACAAACATTTTTCTCATTTATCTCATTTTTTGCGTTACAATATTAGTTAGAACGTCAAAAACTTTGTGCAGAGAGATATTGAGACAAGAGAATCAATATAGTGCTAGGTGTTAATATTGATCAAAACTAAAAGTAAATACCACATCTGAGTGATGATGGCTGACGTACAGCTAGCTGGTATAATTAAACTACAATCGAAAGAACATTACTCAGACTGGTCCTTTGCAATGGAATATTATTTAAAAGACCAAGATCTGTGGGGTTGTATAGAAGATACTGAAAGCTATACACGTGATGAAAACAAAATGAATAAGGCGAAATCTAGAATCATCAGCTCAATACATGTGAAAAACTACTCTCATATTAAAAAGTGCTCCACTCCGAAGCAAATGTGGGACGAGCTGAAGAGTACATTCGATGGAGGTGGCCTAAATAGAAAAGTGGGTCTACTGAAAACGTTAGTAAGTACCAAACTTGATGATTACCCTAATACAGAAGATTACGTCAATAAAATATCTGACACAGTTCAGAAGTTGGAATCTCTTAAGATGAAATTGGATAGTGAACTGGTAGGTGCTCTGCTTTTGGCTGGCTTACCTGACAAGTATGATCCTATGGTGATGGGACTTGAAGGATCAGGTCAAAAGCTTACAGCAGAGACAGTTAAATCTATTATCCTTCAAGATGTGATAAAAGATGAGAAAAGTGCAACAGAAAATGCTTACGCAGCAAGGAATTTTAACAGAAAGAAGTTCAACAACAACAGTAACAACTTCAACAAGAAGAATAACTACAAGAAGCACTTCAATAACGACAAGTCCAATAACAACAGCAACAAGAATAGAAGATGCTTCAAATGCAACACCTATGGACACATAGCAAAAGACTGCAGAGTGAAAACAGAAACCAGCAACTTGGCAAAAGAAGATGACAATGAAGAAGCAGCCGCTATTGTATGGATGACCACAAATGAAAAGTGTAAGGAGTCAGATTGGTATCTGGACTCAGGCTGTACTCAACACATGACACCATTTCAGAGGTGTTTATCTGAATTTAACACAACAAAACCAAAGATGGTAAGGTTGGCTGATAATAGGTTAGTAGAATCCACTGGCCAAGGAGTTGCTAAAGTTAACCTATCAAACATGGACAAACCAGTGATTTTAAAGAACACACTACTCGTACTTAAACTACATGCAAACTTAGTCTCCGTACACAGACTAACCGCGACTGGATTTCGAGCAAGTTTTGATGACGAAAAATGTGATATTATAAATAAGAAGACTAATCAAATTGTTGCCACAGCAATCAAAGAAGGAAAGATGTGGAAGTTTATCAGAAAAGATGAAGAAACTGCAGCTCTAGCCAAAACTTCAAAAGTGTCAAACGCTATATGGCACAGAAGATTAGCCCATTTGAACAGGCATGACATGATAAAGTTAAACGAAATGGCCACTGGATGTAAAATTATTGGAATAGATCATCAGGCATGTGAAAGCTGTATCAAAGGTAAACAAACAAGATTGCCATTCCTGAAAGAAAGCCAAAAAGCAGAAGAATTACTTCAGATAGTGCATTCTGATATGTGTGGCCCAATGAATATTAGCTCATTAGGTGGAGCAAGGTATATACTAACCTTCACAGACGACATGAGCAGATTCACACACGTATATTTTTTAAAGGCAAAATCAGACTTACTGGAGTATTTACAAGATTATGTAAATTTGGCCGAGAATCAAACAAATAAGAAAATGAAAACTCTCAGATATGACAATGCACTGGAATACAAGGACAAAAAAGTTCAAGACTTTCTCAAAAGGAAAGGCATAAGATGGGAATCATCATGCCCTTACACACCGGAGCAGAATGGAGTTGCTGAAAGGAAAAATAGAACCATCGTGGAAAAAGCAAGGACAATCTTATTAGAGTCAAATGCTCCAAAGTATCTATGGGCCGAGGCATCATATACAGCAAACTATCTGATCAATCGTTCACCTTCAAGAAGTATTCAATCAACGCCATTTGAAATTTACACAGGCAGGAAGCCAGACTTAAGTCACTTAAAAGTTTTTGGATGTACAGCAATGAAACATATACCAAAAGAACAGAGAAAGAAATGAGATGAAAAATCAAGTAAAAGAATGTTTATCGGTTATAGTGAAACTCAGAAAGGCTATAGGTTGTTTGATCACAACACAAAGAAGATTACCGTTAGCAGGGACGTAATTTTCATAGAAGAGGAAATGTTTTTCAAACCAAGGGAAGCTCCAGCGGTTACTTTACCTGAAAAAGAAGAAAAAGAAGAAGAATTTGTATACTTACCACTTGAAAAGTGCCTAGAAAAAATAAATTTAAATCAAGAAATAGAAGAAGAAAGAGACTCAACAGGTGTAGTGGATATGTCATTAGATGAAACAGTTGAAATTCATAGACAAGAAATGGACGATCAACAACAAAATCAACTTGAAAATAGGCAAGCAGAAGAAGAAGAAGAAGTCAGAGAGCAAGTGATAACACAGACTCCGACCAGGACTACGAGAAGCAAGAATCCACCAGCAAAGTTTAAAGACTACGTTATGACTGCGAATGTCAAAACAAAAAGAAAAAGAAAAGAGGAAACAGAAAAGATAAAAGAGCCTAAAACTTGGCAAGAAGCTCTTAATTCAAAACTCAGAGATGAGTGGTACCAAGCAATGAAAGTTGAAATCGAAAGATTTAACGAAAATGAAGCTTTTACACTTGTAGAATTACCCAAAGATAGAAAACCGATTGACTTAAGATGGGTGTTCCAGATCAAGAGAGATGAAAATGGCAAAATAGTAAGACTCAGACCAAGACTCGTCGCCAAAGGATTCATGCAAACCATCAACATCGATTATTTCAAGACATTTGCACCAGTTGTACGCTACGCTACAATTAGATTTTTGGTGAGTCTAGCCATGAAGTATGATCTGGAGATTTATCATTTGGATGTGGATGCTGCATTCTTGAAAAGTTTACTAAAAGAAGAAATTTACGTCAATCAACCAGAACCATTTGCACAAAAAGGAAGTGAAGATAAAGTATTAAAGTTGAACAAAGCAATATATGGACTCAAACAAGGATGAAAAGCGTGGCACGAGACGTTTACACAAATACTAGTAGAGATGAACCTCAAGCAAAGTGCAGTTGATACATGTGTGTACCAGTATAAAAACAATCGAGATTGGATCATCGTCGCCATTTACGTAGATGACCAAATGGTCCTAGTCTCGTCGAAACAGTTAAAAGAAGACTTTGCACAAGCCATAGCAGAAAAACTCAAGATCAAGGATCTAGGATTACTCAAGTTCTTTTTGAATATAAAATTCGAAGTTCAGAGGGAGAAGGCTCTAACGTACGTCACATAAGAGACTTACATCAATAACATGATAAGTAACTTTAGATTAGAGGGAGCAAACGATGAAGACACTCCACTAGAATCAGATGTGAAATTAGATAGAAGCGACTCAAGTCCTGTAACGCCAAATTTTCCATACGCTGAAGGAGTAGGTACCTGTTTATACTTGAGCCAAACATCCAGGCCAGATATCTGCTTTGCAGCAAGTTATCTTAGCTCATTCAACGCTAATCCAAAGAGAATTCATGTTGCAGCGCTTAAACATTTGATGAAGTACCTGCATGGAACAAGAACTTTAGGACTGAAGCTTCAAAACGACAAATCTAATCAGATAGTAGGCTATTCAGATGCAGATTATGCTAATGACGTGAGAGATAGAAAATCAATCTCTGGCTACATATTCTTTTACAACGGTTCTCCAATCTTATGGTCAACAAAAAAGCAGAAGACAGTTGCAGCCTCTACTTGTGAAGCCGAATATCAAGCTTTACCCGCTGCCTGCTCAGAAGCTAAGTGGTTGAAACAATTAATCATGGAGTTTGATCCAGAAGTAGCTTCTAAACCAATAATTATAAAAGTAGATAACAACAGTGCAATAAATCTAGCAGAGAATGAAAGCTACAAAAGTAAAGTCAAGCATATCGACATCAAACACCACTTCATAAGGGATATGTGGAAAAACAACATCATTGAAATTGAACATGTATCAAGTACGAAGATGGTAGCTGATTATCTGACGAAGCCGCTGAAGAAAGAAAAAATATATTTTGCCTCAACAACTCAGGATTAGAAGAAACAAGTGATAATTAATTATAAGACCTTTTCTATTATCACAACATACAAAAATGTTATTTAGTTTTTTCTCATTACATTTCTTATTTTTTATTTTTGTTATTAATAGTTTAGAGGGAGTGTTAGCTTGAAACTATTATACTTTGTATATCTATATATGTATTCACATACACACAGACACACACTATACCATACACTAGTATTATATAAATCGTTCCTGTATAGCAAGCCTAACTAAGAGCACGTTTATTTATCTATCCCAGTAATCCATGCAATCTATCCGACAATATTAATAAATCTGTAATCTGTTTCTCAATTTCTGGCTTTTGAAAAGGAGGATGCCTGTACTGTCTGGTGTTGACGGGTATCTCGTCTGTGGTTAGTATACGGTGCATGCATGTGTTGGTAACTCGCAGGGGTTCTCCGGGGATGTGGAAAAGGTCAGCATACTCATCGATTAAGAGAGCAACTGCTTTACGCTCTTCTGAGTTCAAATGGTCTAATCGCAATAAATTGAATACTTCATTAGCGCGGTTTCCTCGCGTCCGAGTTATCGCGTGCTCTAAAGTTTCACATTTTATGCTATTACTATCCTCGTCTACGCTTGTATCGAAAGGGTACAAGGGAATTACGGGAATTTCCATTTCAATATCTTCATCCAGTGTGTTAATCGCGTACAAATAAGCTATTCCATTATTATTTGAAACAACGGTTTCGCCTATGTATATACCTTCCTGCGTATCTAAGCGCGGTACGTAACCCTCTAAAATTTCCGTGTTCTTGACTCGAATAAACATCGCGGTCTTCTGTCTGGCCAGCAGCAGTACGCTTTCTGTTTCTGAGAACGGTATGTTGATCTTGTTTAGGGTCACGGACTTTGTTCGATAATCGATCTTTCCGTCGTTGTCATGCATAAATTCTGATCCTATAATACCTGTATAATTTAATGGAAAATCTTGTGGAACTACATTAAATTCTCCGAGAGTATTATTAATCCTGATTTTAATTTTTCCTAATGTCATTGGTTTGTCAACTTTTGAGACTCCATTAAGTTCGTAAGTAATCGAGGCATCGATCGACTCTGGATTTTTCAATTCGCTTATTTTTATCAAATTTAATTGAGATCCTGTATCTACTAAAAATTTTCCATTTTTGTGTTTGAGATCTTTTGATTCTATAATTATTGATGGTGATCTATGATTTGGGGATATTGAACCGATATTAAATTCAGCACTACGGATTTCTGGTGCATTTTTATTTTCTGTATTGGACTTTATTACTGTGCTACCTGACGCTGAGTCTCGGAGTTTCCCGTCGCGTCGTCGCGTCTATCCGAGGGGAGGCTCGAGCGTTTCCCGCTTGTGTATTAGTGACGTTGTTTGTTTCTGTTTTGCCTCCTTCACGCCTGCTATTATTATAAGCGCGTTTTCTACAATCTCGGATAATGTGACCTATTTTCTTACAATAATTGCATTGTAGGTTAGCATTCGGATTCGAATTTTGAATTGTTGCTCCATTGTTTTTATTTTTTGAGTAACGGCATTCGTCTATTACGTGATTATTTCGTTTGCAGTATCGGCAGTATTTATCTATCTGCTGATTTGAGTTTGATATATTTGCTTGACTTGAATTATTTTGTCGATTGCCATTGATTCGAGAATTTGAAATTTTATACCGGTTTATTGCATTTGAACTATTTGTTTGAGCAGTATAACAAGCTTTTTCTTCGGATGCTTTAGTTGTTGGTTTATACATATTTTCGGCGTTCTTGATATTCTTTTGACGCTTTTCTAATTCCATAGCTTCGGTCACTACTTCTTGCAATGTATTATACTTAGATTTCGACAGGAAAAGGGAGTATCTAGGAAGTAGTCCGGCTATAAATGATTTTACTGCAACTTTAATTGCCCATGATTTTAGTGATTGAGCATCAGTTGTTTCTGCTAAATCAATTTCTGCTAATGTCATCTGTAAATGAGTGCCTATTCTGTAGTTGAATCAATAATTCGTACGTCTTGTCTTTGTTCAAAGTCGTTAAGTTCTTTTATCCAAGTGTCTATGTCTTTGTCTGGTTTAAAGTGAGTTCTTAAAAATTTCGCAAGTTCATCGATTGTTCGTATTTTTGCGTTTGTTACACGTTTAAGTGGTTCTCCCCTACATTTTGAACGTAACATTTTAACTAGAAATTCTTCTCTGCATTGTGGTATGAATTGTTTAACACTTTTAAATTCATCTATGAATGTTTGAATCGAACAACCAGCAGATGTATTATCGAATTCTGGTATTATTTTGAAAACATCTTTGTAATCGAATTTATGGATATATGATGATCCGTCTACTCTAAGCGATGTATTGGGATTTGTGGTACTTGTATTCTGTTGGGTGCTAGTTTCCATGGGAACTTGAGTATTATCGTTATCAGGCATTTTGAAAATTGTATTTTGACTTACGTTACGGAGACTATAAGCAATGAATGACGATTCTTAGGGGTTGGGCGGGAGGGCGAAGTTTCCGTTGAAATTGATGTTCTGCGATGCAAGCTTCTACGATGCGAAGGTCTGCGATGCGAAGGTCTGCGATGAAAAGATCTACGGTGCTACGTTCAATGTTGCGAAGTTCTCCGGTGCTACGTTCTGCGATGCACAATTCTTCGATATCGTCTGGTAATAGGTTGTTGATGACAGTTGTTGTAGATGTTTAATCAACAGTGTATGTTGATAACAGTTTGAAGAAGTTTAGTTCGATGATGATTTGGTCACAATCATTTATCAGTTATATCGTCGATGTGTATTCCCAATGTTGAAAAAAATTTTCGAGTTTTCGAAGGTTTCAGTAGCGTTGATTGTTTAATGATTATTTAATTATTTCTAGTTGGCTCTCGCACACGCTGCCACCATTTTATTTATATTGTAGAGCTGTTACGTTCCGAGAGGAACGTTTCGAGTCGATTCTGATTCGTCTACAATTCTAAGAGTTGTTAGGTTAAAGGCTCGTGCCAACCATCACTATGCGTGATTGAAATAATTATTTATGACAACACTTGGGTTAATTACACATTTATTAACGGTCTCCTTCCAGTTCTCGATGGTAGGTTTACAATCGTGGTACAGATTGGTGTTAATCACTATCACAGTGACAAACTGTTACAAGTCTCGAAGGTTCTGAATGACTTATAATGATTTTATTCTAGGATTTTGGTAGAGATCTGATTTGTTCTTTTTGATGTCTGAAATTCTTCTGATCTATTCTATTTTCTGGAGAGGTTGAATTAGAGGAAAAGTAGGAGGAGTTCAAAAGGAGTCGCGGTTTCTCGCGGGTCTCGGATGATTGGTTAAGGATGATGAAATAATTGAGGGTAAGATTTCTGATTCGTGCATGAGATCTCGGTGGTGGATTAGCGCGAGGTAGTTGGTTTAGAGAAGCAAGCGGCGAATCGCTGATTGGTCTTGTTATCGTTAAAATAAGGGCGCTATCCTGGATTCTGGGAATAGGGGTTTCTTTATTTGTGAATTATCCGTGATTTCTCTTCCCATGTTTCCGGTGTTTAGTCTACTCGATTATCTTAATTACTGCAGGTGTTTATTACTTTGGGTTATTACGATTGAGATCGTAAATCAAAGGTTTTATGTGAAAGCTAATGTTGAAAGGTATAACGGTTAAATGGGAAAAAATATATACCATGTATGTTATGAATATGACTGATAAAATAACGGTTAATCTAGCGTATGAGGACTATCGATATAAGAATTTGGACGTTATGATGGTGACTATGTGTGTTAGCATTAATCTACGACTATCGGTAGGAGCACGTAAGGCTCTCTTATGGTAACTGCATGCTGGTCAGGTAGGGCGCAGGGAGGGCGCCGCCGTGAATACCGGCTGGCACGTAATACCTCCACGCGCCGCCACATATACCTCCTATACTCAGCCGAATGATCGTTCGTGAAAGTAGCGAACATGTGTTGGTAAATCGTCTTCTTTCACAACATGATAAATTGTATTCTCCTCGGCGCGAAGAACGAGGGAGCATGCGGATATGTATTATATATAGGTATATCTATAAAGGCCAAGCATAATAGCGTTTTTACATGACATACAGTTTTTGCGTATAAAACTGAAACTAATCAAGCAATCCTAACGATGTGAATGGGAGAATTGTAGAGAACTGAATGACACAGAAAATGCGGGGTCGATCGACCCGATCGGACGATTAGATACCAAATGCTATGAAGATGAAGTATGCAGTTTTCATCTACTAACTGTCTCACGCATAATTGCACAGTCAGTTGTCAAGTAGTATTCACTTCAAATTTCGGCTCTTTTTCTGCTCTGTTGCTTGGCCTAATACATTATATACATTCAGCCAATAGGGGTGTTCGTAATTATTAGATTTTACTTCGAAATTTTACAATCGGTGCAGCTGCCGAAAAACGGCTGCTGTGCACTCAACAGTGCAAACACTGTGGAGGACAATCCTGCTCCAAATTTTCAATCAGCACAGTCGATGATGAGATTAGGGGGAAGTCCCCCAGTACCGGACACCTAAGGTTATTCGTTAATAAAATCGTTATTTAAGTGAAAACACAATTATTTTTATTTTTGTTATAATCTTTGAAGTATGTTTAACAATATAGGGACTTTTTGAATTAGTATATGACGTTAAACTGAGAATAAAATACAATTTTATTTAGTAACAAAAACTAGGCTGTCAGAGAAGTGTCCCCTAGTACCGGACACTAATAGTACGGATGGAAAAAATGTATTGAAATTTGATGAATTTTACAGTGGTCACATACACCGGGACCATCTCTTGAAACTATACATAACAACGCGCATGCGCCAAATAATTTGATCTCATTGGTCGGTGAAATCGCCCCGCGGCGATGTTTTCGTCTGCTGAGCAAGGCGCCAACGTACACAAAATGAAACAAAAGCTGTAAATCTCTCGCGCGTAAAGCCGTGGATTGAGGTTATGGTGCTGTTTATTTTTACGTAGCGTGAATTGTCTAAGAAGAATAGTATCGTTCAGCAATACCGTGGTCGATATCGAAAGATATTCAACCGACGTAATGAAGAATTTAACGAAAAAGCAAATATCAAATGATACAGAAATTGGGTGTTATTTATTGATAGAAGAAATCTGTAGTTCAATGTGAAATGTCATTAACAAGTGGGAGTCTGGACAAACAGAGGTAGGTAAGTAAAAACAATGTTTATTGTAAACAGATTCTTTATTTACATAAGATTAAAAATAAATGAATGGTTGAGACCCAGTAGAAGGTATTTCCAGAGTAGATTCGTTACGGTGCAGTGCTCCAGAAGAGTAATCAGTGCCGACGAACATGAAATAAATAAAAGAAATGAGTAACAAGGAATAAAGAAATCATTCATCTTAAACAAGAAGCTGAGGAGGACAAAGAGTAGCAATTAACAGAAAACGTACCCGACGCAATACTCACAAAAATCCTCGCCGACATCATTGATTAGTTGACAAAGTTTTTACAGCTCCATTGTACAAAAATCAATGTTCCGTTAACAAAGAGGGTTCACCAGATATCCAAGAATAAAAAGAGAAAAAGAAAAACAGTTAATATTACAGTGTAACTCATGCTATTAAAGAAAAATTAGGAAACAAAACAATAACTTACAAGACAATCGTCCGATAACACTGGGAGGCCAATCTCCACTCTTCAGATCACCCCTCGTCTGGCCGTTGGTTGCCTTTCAGAAAGTGCTCAAAATGCCCTCCAGCAGCTGCGGCGCAGTAACCGAGCCGGTCGTAGAAGGCATTTGTCGTGTTGGATATGATATCCGGAAACAGGTTCTGCAGGATGTCCAAGATCCTAGCTTGCAGTGCGGCAAAGTCTTCAATACTATCTTGGGCATACAGGACATTTTTCAAATGGCCCCACAAGCCGTAGTCAAAGGGAGTGAGATTAGGTGAACGGGCTGGCCACTCGACCTCCGGGCTTGCCCTACCAATCCAGCGTCCAGGGAATTGTTGGTCGAGGTGATCACGCACCGCACGTGTGAAGTGCGGTGAGGCTCCATCCTGCTAAAACCAAACAGGTTCGCCCCAAACACAGAAAATGATACGTTACTTGTAGTAAGCATAAAATTATTCATTTTAAAATCAGTCGCAGTCTGCTAATAATAATGCTAGCTCGACATGATAAAATACACTCACCATTTCTTCTTCAATCAGCCTAAGAGCCGGTACGATCCTCTCTCTCAGCAACCAGAGGTACTTCTCACCGTTGAGGTTTCCATCAATGAAAAATGGCCCAATGAACCGATTGCCAATTGCGCTGAGCCATACGTTGAGCTTCCACGGGTACTGCGTGCCCGCCTGACTGAACAGACGAGGGTTGTTTCGACACCAGGCTCTGGTGTTCTGCCTGTTCGGTTTCCTGACAAGTATCACTGTACTTTCATCAGAGAAACAAATGCGACTCAACAAGCCCTCGTCTGGGTTCAGACGTTCTATCATCTCTTGGCTGAAGCAAAGACGACTATCGTTATCACCAGCCAAGAGTTCTTGATGGACTTGAAAATTGTACGATCTGTACTTAGCTTCACACAATACTCTTCTGACCGACGCGTTGGATATTTCTAAATCCTGGGCGGTGCGGCTGATCGGCTTGAATAGATCCTCTTCGACGGTCAAGCAGATGTCCGGCTTGGTATCCCAGCTCAGCTGACGGTTTGGTTGAGAGATTTTCCTGGTCCTCTCGTCGACACTGCCCGATTTTTCAAATTTTAGGACCAGATTCCTGATGGTCGCTAACGAGGGTGTCGGTCGATTCGGGTGTGTGACGGCGAAATGGTCCTGATTTTCCCGATAAGACAGGCCCTGGTAATGATGTTTCACCAACTCCACTTTTTCCTGCACAGAAAACGTGTAATTAGGCATTTTTTATCTAATGAACACGATTAAAAAATTCACAAAAGGATCAAGGTAATTGCCAGACACGTGGTTGAAGACGCGCGATCTTTTTGCAAAGTGGTCAATTTACACGAGCGGGGTCGTTTATATTCGCGAGTGGGAAAGTTACGAAACTCTGGAGAAAGATGATTATATTGGCTGATACCAGTCGCGATCGTTGCCCTCATCCAATCAAATTCTGGTATCACCAGAATCGTGGTTTTCACGCCCACCCAGTGTCGCCGGTATGCACAGAATTAGGATACGAACTATCTGGTTAAATACCACGTGGTGATCTGTCTCTGAGTTTCAATTTTACAAATCGATGTCCCTCTTCATCATTACGTAGGAAAACAAGGAAATAGTTTTGCGATGTGATCGGCGATGTTTATTCATCTCGTATTCAACGGTTCTCGTGAACGAATTTCAGTAACCTCGCGACCATACCGTGACATTCGCGACCATATTGTGAATTTGCTATTCGAAGAATTTGGTTGATTTCGGAAAAATTTAGACTATGAAAAAACTCCACGATACAAATTCAACAAATGGTATTCACAAAAGCAATACGTCAAACGATATCTAACGATCAGTAATTTGTGATTGTGATTTTCGAGCATTAAGCCAGGTGATGTCTGGTGGCAATGCGTCTCATTAACGATTTATGTTTTGTGCATTTCATTGCAAATAAGTTGTCTCCAAAAATACCAAAAGATCCTGTCTGATAATAATAGCTTCTAATATTTTCAGGTACGAAATAATTCATTTTCAAAGCGGGACTAAATTTGTCAGGCATGGAAGCATGTAGGTAAATTTCCATTCACGTGATCTTTGACAATGACAATATTTTAACATAGATCCAATGATAAAATTCGTTTTTTTTGAGCAGGCTCGAAGCTTAAACTTTGATTAACATGAGGAAAATTATACCTTACCTGATGGTCAAAACGTTTAGGTGGCAAGGATCCTGGTTTCTCTGATGAAAATACGGTGATACTTGTCAGGAACCCGAACAGGCAGAACACCAGAGCCTGGTGTCGAAACAACCCTCGTCTGTTCATTCAGGCGGGCACGCAGTACCCGTTGAAGCTCAACGTCTGGCTCGGCGCGATTGGCAATCGGTTCATTGGGCCATTTTTCATTGATGGAAACCTCAACGGTGAGAAGTACCTCTGGTTGCTGAGAGAGAGGATCGTACCGGCTCTTAGGCTGATTGAAGAAGAAATGGTGAGTGTATTTTATCATGTCATGCTAGCGTTATTATTAGCAGAGTGCGTCTGATTTTAAAATAAATAATTTTATGCTTACTACAAGTAACGTATCATTTTCTGTGTTTGGAGCGAACCTGTTTGGTTTCAGCAGGATGGAGCCTCACCGCACTTCACACGTGCGGTGCGTGATCACCTCGACCAACAATTCCCTGGACGCTGGATTGGTAGGGCAAGCCCGGAGGTCGAGTGGCCAGCCCGTTCACCTAATCTCACTCCCTTTGACTACGGCTTGTGGGGCCATTTGAAAAATGTCCTGTATGCCCAAGATAGTATTGAAGACTTTGCCGCACTGCAAGCTAGGATCTTGGACATCCTGCAGAACCTGTTTCCGGATATCATATCCAACACGACAAATGCCTTCTACGACCGGCTCGGTTACTGCGCCGCAGCTGCTGGAGGGCATTTTGAGCACTTTCTGAAAGGCAACCAACGGCCAGACGAGGGGTGATCTGAAGAGTGGAGATTGGCCTCCCAGTGTTATCGGACGATTGTCTTGTAAGTTATTGTTTTGTTTCCTAATTTTTCTTTAATAGCATGAGTTACACTGTAATATTAACTGTTTTTCTTTTTCTCTTTTTATTCTTGGATATCTGGTGAACCCTCTTTGTTAACGGAACATTGATTTTTGTACAATGGAGCTGTAAAAACTTTGTCAACTAATCAATGATGTCGGCGAGGATTTTTGTGAGTATTGCGTCGGGTACGTTTTCTGTTAATTGCTACTCTTTGTCCTCCTCAGCTTCTTGTTTAAGATGAATGATTTCTTTATTCCTTGTTACTCATTTCTTTTATTTATTTCATGTTCGTCGGCACTGATTACTCTTCTGGAGCACTGCACCGTAACGAATCTACTCTGGAAATACCTTCTACTGGGTCTCAACCATTCATTTATTTTTAATCTTATGTAAATAAAGAATCTGTTTACAATAAACATTGTTTTTACTTACCTACCTCTGTTTGTCCAGACTCCCACTTGTTAATGACATTTCACATTGAACTACAGATTTCTTCTATCAATAAATAACACCCAATTTCTGTATCATTTGATATTTGCTTTTTCGTTAAATTCTTCATTACGTCGGTTGAATATCTTTCGATATCGACCACGGTATTGCTGAACGATACTATTCTTCTTAGACAATTCACGCTACGTAAAAATAAACAGCACCATAACCTCAATCCACGGCTTTACGCGCGAGAGATTTATAGCTTTTGTTTCATTTTGTGTACGTTGGCGCCTTGCTCAGCAGACGAAAACATCGCCGCGGGGTGATTTCACCGAACAATGAGATCAAATTATTTGGCGCATGCGCGTTGTATGTATAGTTTCAAGAGATTGTCCCTGTATGTGATTTATGTGCTTGTAATTAATATTGATCGCATTATTCATTATATTGAAGTTTTATTAATGATTCCAAAGCTTATAGTGTTAAAAACATTTAATTTAATTACATGTTATTTATGATTTCATTCGCCCCGAGAATTGGGGCGATTCAGACATTTCTGTCTTTTGAGTTTTTGGTTAATATTTTGGAGAATTTATCGACAATTCAAGTTTTAAAATGTTTATTGCGTAGCTGAATTGTTACCGATTACCATTGTGTCAATAAAAGTTACATATATTTCACTTTAGTATGATTTTCATATTCCTAAAAAAAATTGATCCGATTCGCCTCGGTCTACCCTATATGGTTTGTCCGGGAGACTCACGATCGAGTTATTCGTTTTGTTTTGTTTTGTTTTTCGAGCAATGCTGTCTCAAGGCGTAGGGCTTCATCAGTCACCGTTTCTTCTCCTTACCTTTGACATATACATAGCATGCATACATAACAGCCTTTGTTACAATTTTCTGCACCTCAGCATAAGGTTCGATTCCCGCATTCCAGGGTATTCCGTGAAAATTGTGTGTTAGCCAAGCGTTAGTAGCTTTGTGTTCAGCTGGTAGATCCGCCCAAGCATACGGCGCGGCGGCGGCTTGAAGAGAGTGCGGCTCAAACCCGATGAGTTTATGTTTATGATGCAAAGTTCCTTGGGTATAAATTTATCGTTGGGGCCAACGAAGCTTTGAATTTCCATGACCATCTCCATATTGCAGGCTGGAACAGTGCTTTTTGTTACGCTCAAATTGCTCATCTGTCACACAAAAATTCAAATTTGTTGTATTCGCCCCCTTGATATTTCATTCGTAGAATGCCCTCGATTATTGTCTTGTGCATCCCGTTGTTTTGCACCACATTATTTTCCATGAGACTTACGATTCGGGGGGGTAAAAATATTTTGAATTGCTCATTTAGCGCGAGAAGAATACTCGTGCCGTACTTAGTATCTACACGTCTTACCCCCGTCACGCTGTACTCCTCCCCAACCTCCAGATCTGGCATTCTCTTAGTGGGTAGCGCTTCCAGGCGACAGATGAGGTTCATTTTATTTAGATCCATCACGTTCGATGTAGATTTTATAAATTTGACGTACTATGGATACTGAAGTTCACAATAGGAAAACTTTGAGAACAATGTAACGTATTGAATGAGCTCGCGATTTATATACCAACCAACCACACTCTCCCCCCCTTATAAGTTCTTGAAAGTGAAAGTTTACGAATCATCGTCGACTTTCTCAACCTATCTAATTGTGGTGTCGCCATCCGTTCAATTAACACAAAAGGATGTATTCGAAGTATGTGGAAAGTATTATTTTCCGCCCTTGGGGTAAACTGTTAGCGTGGAAGTTTACGGGTAACGGTAAAAAATCAAAATGGTACGTCGAAAATATTATTTTCGCCCTGGGGGCAAACTATAAACGTGAAAGTTTACGGATGACGGTGAAAATATCGAAACGGCTGCTCATCCGGCCAAGCAAAAAATCTCACGATCAAACTGTCTGACGATAAAAATCAAAATGGCTGCTCATCCGACTAAGCAAAAATCAAAATGGCTGCTATCAAAATGGCCGCTCGTCACACAGCAAAATCTGGCGATTATACTGGTGACGTCATAGCAAAAAATCAAATTATCACACTGTTTGACGATCAAAATCAAAATGGCTGCTCATCCGACTAAGCAAAAATCAAAATGGCAGCTCGTCTGACGGCAAAATCGAGCGAAAATGCTGGTGACGTCATGCATTGTAACAGCCGGTCGCAATATCATGGGTAAGGCTTATCATTGTGGGGGGGATGACATACCGACTGCCGGTAAAGTGGGGAGGAAGGAGGGAGGCGGTACGCCGCCATTTTTTGAGTTAGAACTGTCATATCCTATCTACTTATGTTTTGACTGAATAAATGAAATCGTACGTATAATTTGAGTTTACTATAAATTATTGCGTGCGAAACTTTATCCAATGAAAAATATCAGACTATCCCATTCCTTCATTCATATTTGAAATTTGTCGCGAGAGGCACATTTCAGATTTGTGTGTGTGACTTCTTGACATGTGCACATTAGACATCTGCATGTGGCTACTAATGTGAGTGTATCATTGTACATTACATTATTTTTGCCAAATTCACGGCCCAACCGTTCATTTCAAATGATATGAAAGAATCATGTTAATTTTTCTCGCTTAAATATTGTAGTGTTGCCGCACCCCCCCACCCCTCCCATTAATATTAGGTGGCACATTCACTCGTGTCGATGTCAAAAACGGTTTTTTCGCTCTCGAACGGAGGTTTTTCATACCGGATTTACCCGTCCCATTTTTTATACATTATTGTAGTTCCGGAAATAGTTCGTAGTGTTGCTGCAAACACCCCCTATCAATATTAGGTGGCACATTCACTTGGTTCACTAGCACGATTGAAGATATACGATTTGTTCGGTTTGGGTGGTTTGCTGTTCTTAGGGCTCTTTTTGGGGGTGAATCGTGATGTTTGACACATTGTTTAATGCTTCAAATATGTAGTCAAGTCTGAGAAGTTCGATAATCCCATTTTTAAAAAACCGTTCGACGAACGATCCAAACTTCAACTAGGTATTGTTTCTTGGTTTTTTTTTTTTTTATTTGAGTAATATTCGAGTTCCAGATGCGTTGCGGCCAGCCGTTAATTTAAAATCATTGAATTGAGGTTCATTTTTCATTTCTGCTATGAAGTATTTTTGTGAGTCTCGCAATGATTATTGAAAGTTTCTGTAGCATCTTCGCGAATAGCACATCGCCATTATTTGAGATTCATATATTCTTTCTGGCGATTAGCGCGGTATGTTAGTAAAGAAGGATTGCGATGAGCGCGTTCGAATAATTTCTTAAGTTTTTGATGTTGTTAATTTGGTTGAGAGTGTGACTCGCGCCACTGGATTCATTCGATATTTTGTTTATCGTCGGTTTCGTTTTTGGAATCGCGAAAAGTGAGTCGAGTATTTTGGTATTTTTTTTTTTTTTGGCATCGGGTCAATTACAGAATATATGGTTCTTTCTTTAACTCCACAAAATTATCCCTTACCTCGTCACGGTACTGAGCTATCTGGCGCAGAAAAGTACAAGCCGAGAATGAGCGCAGCTGACGATTGAGAGGCGTGTCAATTGTGCTAGGCGCCCAACAAAATCTCGCGATATCTTTTGTAAGATCAATTTTTCCAACTCTCATCGCGGGTCGCCAAATTATTGTGCATACAGTAAGTTTTCAGTCACTTTTCCAGGTGGTCAAGTTACAATAAAAATTCGCGTCACAGATAGTAAATTCATTAATGGTTGGAAAACAGTGGGTTGCGCCGTTTTGGTTTTCAACCATCGATATATGCATAATACGTACATTATATAATGTTAATTCTTTTGAATGAGGATTGGGAAATTTTATGAAAAATAATGAGGGCATTTGCTTTCTCTGCATCAACGGTGATGCTCACAGTGATGTTGATTTTATGTAGTGCCAATCAGAGATCCTGAAGTAAGAGTTTGGTGAAATTGGTCGTATTTAAACACAATTCCGAGAATACACCGAGTGATAGGATTTGCTGGATTGACAAAATATATTCACACAAGTTCAATTTTAGTTGTGTCAAGCTTTTGGTATTTCAGTGAACTAAAAATTTATTAGAATAAGTAACGTGTCTACAACAGTTGAAATTAACAATTATGCTGACAAAAATAGTTGGAACATTAATGATGTTTATTAACTTAACTGACAAGTTGTAATATGGTTTTCACATCAAGTCCATTAACACGCGTATTTTGGCAAATAAATTGAAAGGGTTATAACGATATGTGATTAGTTAAAATCAATGAGATAAGGGTAAAACCCAGAGGAAATATCAAATGACTTTTCCACTTTATTACTCACGCCACGTTTCATTGATTCAGCAATTGCATGTGGGTGAATTAACAATATAGATTTGGTTTTTCAGTGTTCATATGAATTCAATTATTCTTGTCATTCTGAACAAATAGGTTATTCAGAAAAAGATATAAATATTTCAGTAGAAATCTCAAAAGCATTGAATCGCTTCATATTCACCTGTGTTGCGTTGATGGTTAAATGACCAGGTTTTATGCGAATTTGTTTGGGCAAATTAACGTATTAACTTCGTACTGGTCAATTATTTGATTCAATCTACAGGCTTAACAGGAAGGAGATATTTTTTTTCGAAGAAGAATATTTATATTTCTTTGCGAATGATAGAATTATCATTATTTAGGTAGAAAAATTCTCTTAATAAGGGATTGATTTGTGATGAAAGAAATAAGTGCTTCGCCAAGAAAAAGGTTTTAGTATATAATTAACTAAATATATTGAGTTGAACGTTATTTAGCCAGGTGAACTGTATCTGGCTTTTGAATCGATTAAACTTGGGTGAAATGTGAAATTTCATCTAAGCAAGTAAGCGAAAAATATTGGCTGATTCAATCAGTATGCTGCCTCAATATTACATTAATTATCAGTCCAATATTAGTTGAACTGAAATACATACAGGGTGAGGAAAAGTTTGGGTGCATTTCAAAATAGGATTTGGTTAGTCAAGAAATTAACGGAGTACAATTCGAGCACTATTATGAATTGATTTAGCTATTGCGACGTTCCACAAAAGTACCTAAAAGTGGGAGGCAAAGGAAACTCGCTTCAAAAAATACCCCAACGTGAACAGAATCCTTCTATTCCCACGTAGTTGTTACTGCACTGCACCGAAAGAATAATGCTACTGATGAAAATTAAAACCTTTCATTAAAAAATAGTGAACCTTAAAGTTTGACTTCAAGAAAAATTTTCAAAACCTAGGCAGATCGTCCTAAACAAACCTGACAACTTTTACGTAAAACATCTTGCCTGAGATCCGGATTCTCAGAATTGTCCGTGTTATTGATACTAAGTATACCTTTGACCTTTATTTGACCAGTAGAGGTCAGAACACCAGACCTTAACACATATCCAAACGTAAAATTTTCCGCTCTTCCCGATTATGGCACCAAAAATGGGAGTTTTCACTGAAAAAATCGAAGTCGATCTCGAAATGACCTTGAAGGTGAAGTTTAAAGTCAGATCAAAGGTCATTGAATCCCCTTTAAAAATTATCTGAGATTTACTCTTGGTTATAATTTTTTTTCACCGAACTCCATAAAATTTCTAGGAGTTTCCATACTGTTTCCGCACCTTGTTCATTTGTTAATTCGTATGTGTATATGTCGGAATAAACGAGAATAAATAATCAAGCTTATAAGCGATAGATTGTTGTAGTAGTTATAAGTGTGCGAATAGGATAGGTAGATAAAGCAAGTGTCTACTATCCAGATCCGGTTCGGAGTGTGGCGTTTGGCAAATAGTTGTAGACGTGTTGTCTTCGATATACAATTATACACTTACAATTTAAGTACAGCCTACGCACATGTAGATGCTGTATTTCATGTGTTGCACTTGCTGTAAATACTATAGATACTACAATTTGGTTTTTAACCCCCGATATTAAATTTGGCAATCTTGTATTGTACCGGACTAATTGTTTAGTTACTTCAAACGTGTTTTTGTAGATTCGCTGAATTATAATTTTTTGTCGTCGACTGTTTATTAGTTTGAACTAAAACGCCATATGGCACACTGAATCAAATGTATTTATGAAGTCAATCAAATATAAATTCGTAGATGTTCTCTTCTTTTTGATTCTAACGTAACCCATGGTTATCGTTACGTTTTTGTATATTTGAGATTTGACTGCCAGATTCAGTTGATTCAATAAAAATTCCAATTTTCGGGTAACGATAACCGTTTGCGCTTTTTCAAGCAATATTTGTTTAACTTAAGAAATCCTTTTTCACGATGAACGGACAGCATATTATTTTCGCCCTAATAATCTTACGGTGCATGGTTTGCATCTGTTTCAAATGAGTTCGAATGAAAATTAAAAATGGCTGAATCCTTCGTTTTCCTTTATTTTGGTAAGATTGCCAAACGAATAAAAATTTGAAACTAAGTCTACCAGACTATTGTTTGAGAGTTTTTAATGCCAATCGGTCAAAAAACCTTATCAATCAGTGAAGTATGAGAACTGTTACATGTTACTGATAAATACTTCGTTTGCAACACAATTCTGAATTCACAGTGAAATATTCCATATAGGAACTATGATGAGTAAGGATGAAATGTAAGTAGTCACTGCTGCTGATGCTGAATCTTCAGTAGTATTCTCTTCAGAATGATCAGGTTCAGTCTCTGGTTCTGGTTTGTCTGTCGCCATAGTCGGCAGTATTGTTGGTGTTTTAGTCGAGGATTCCACGGTTGTACTAGGAACTGTAGTAGTATTGGCAGTAGTAGAGATAATCAAAGTTGTTGAAGTGGCCGAAGTTTCTGTTGAAGGTATTAGAGTTGTACTGAAAGCGTTCATAGTCGTACTGAAAGTGGTCGTAGTAGAGGTAGAAGGCGTCGTAATGAGCGGTGGTATAGTAGTTGGAGGCTCTGATTCCGTGTGAAATGGCGTTGGTGAAGTTGTAGGTGTCTCTGTTGAAAGTTCCACTGTGGTACTAGGCATATCTGCTACTGTCGTTGTTGTTATCGATACTGTAGTAGTTTCAGGCACTTCTGAGTTACAAAGTACAACGGCTGCGTTGGCTGACAACGAAACTGATATAATATTGACAATAGTCCTGAAACAGTAAAATGAAATTGAAAATATTTTATAACTGGTGTTTAAACCAATGTTGAAGATCTTGAACAACAGCTTGTAATTACCCAGTAGATATAACTGCGTTTGCACTGGCTAAGCAAACTCGCATTCCCTCGGATGGAAGACCGGAAAATTGAGAAAAATTCACGCTTACAGTTACCAGTCCCAGATTAATAGCAACCGCGTATACAGGTTCATCTTGCAGTTGACGAGTAAAGACCAAGACGCTGTTATTATTTAGGGCCCAGATATGAGTAGCGCCACGTTTAATAGTTTGACTTTGCTTCAGCTTCAATATAGACTTATAAGTGTTGAAATTGCTTCGCTCTGCTGCTATTTGGGCGATAAGATTTCTGGTGACATAATTGCTATTCATTGGTAACCACGTCGATCCGTTTGTTGAAAATCCACCAGAAGTTGAATTATCCCAGTGGTACGGAGTTCTCGCAGGGTCACGCGTGAAGAGACTGTATCGATCGGGTCCAGCATTGATCGCATAAGGATCTTGAGTGTCAGCAAAAGAAATCTCAGTATCTAGGAGAGCTAATTCTTCGCCCATGTAGGTAAACGCAGTTCCAGGTAGAAGGTGCAACATGTTCAGACCATCAACTCGATTAGTGCCGAAGCGGGAAGCGGGTCGTCTTTCATCATGGTTCCCAAGAATCCAGTTCGAAGTTCCATTCTCGGGCAACGTTGCGAACCAGCTTGTCAGCACTTGAATGTAGTCCGACGCCAGCGACGGCTGCCCCAATTTTGCTATGAGGCCAAAGTTTAACGGTAGGTGAGCTCCTTGGTGAGTTTGATTGCCAAAGTACCTAACAAGTGAATAAAATATTAAGATGGTGCTTGCAGATTGGTCAAGCATCAACAAACATTAGTCATTTAATTAGATAGTAAATTTTCTTAATAAATTCATATTTTTATAGTCACCTCGCTACAACATCCTGACTGGCAGCTGAGTCAGTGACGAGAACACGAGTTTGAACATCCAATTGTGCAGTGTATTCATCAAGAAGAGTTCGCCATTGATAGACAATGTCAATGGTTTCGTCTAGATCAGTCGTGTAAATATGTTGAAGATATTCATAATCCGTTTCCAAGACATTGGGTCCAGGACTCTCATTGAGAGGTTCGTCTGGAAAATGTACGTCCTCGAAAATGTGAGCAACGGAACTAACTCGAAACCCATCGACACCTTGGTCAAGCCAAAACCTAAGGACGTTTGTGATTTCGCTCACTACAGCAGGGTTGCGGAAGTTCAAGTCCGCTTGGCTTGTGTCGAACTGGTGAAGGTAGTATTGTTGCCTCTGTTCATTCCATGACCAAGCAGAACCACCGAATACGCTCAGCCAGTTATTTGGAGGTTGAATTCCGTTGTCCAAAGTAATTCCATCTCTCCACACGTAGTAATCTGTGTAGGGTTCGATCCGCGCTACGGAGTTTTGGAACCAGACATGTTCATTGCTGGAGTGGTTCGGGACAAAGTCGATGATCACTCTTATTTCTGTAAATAGAAATTGATCAGATAATAAACCAGGTGAGGTTGCAAAATCAAAAAAAAACTACCTTTATTGTGGGCTTCTTGTATTAGTTCTGCAAAATCGTCAAGTGTTCCAAAAATTGGGTCCACGGCAGTGAAGTTTGAAATATCAAAACCACCGTCAACTTGCGGTGACGCTAATAGCGAATTCAGCCAGATCGCTGTAACTCCAGTATCACTCAGGTGCTCTAGTCGAGAAATGATACCTTGCAAATCACCAACGCCATCACCGTTACTGTCTTGAAATGATTTTGGATATATTTGGTATACAGCGGCTTCTTGCCACCAATCCAAATTGCCGGTGATTTCACCGCTCACGAGAATAGGTCTATCAGGGATTGTGGGAAATATAGGTGTGGACGTTGCTGTTTCAGTTACCGTTTCTGTCGATGTAATACTTGGAGTCGTAACGGTGTCAAGTGTCGAGAGCTGTTGTGTGGTATCTTCAATCTGGCACGTGCTCAACACAAGTGCTGCATTGGCCGATAAGGGCACAGCACTTATGTTAACGGTAGAACTGAAATAATTTGCAAGCACAAGGATTGATTGGTGACTCAAAGCTCTGGTACAGTTAAGATCAATCTTTCTCGTGAAGTTTTCATGTATTATTTAAAATATTTGAAAGGCATTATCTCAAGAATAAATTTCAAGTGAAACAATGAATAACTGAGCATCGCAAGTATGTCGGTACAACATATACACTCTGAGATCATATGATCTGTCATAAACAATGTTTTCCTCACCCGGTATTGATCACAGAGTTGGCACTCGCTAGGAAAACATAGACGTCTTCGTTAACAAATGTCTCCAGATTAGACAAATCTACTATAAGCTGTCCAAGACCCAAGTTGATAATGACGGCATAGCGTTCACCGCTCAAAATTTCTCTCGTGAAGGCCAAAACCTGAAAAGCATTTCTGAAGTAAGGCGTCTACTAATAAATCATCATACACTGGCATTGGAATAAATATAGTAGGGGGTCCCTATAGTTAGTGCTGAATGCCAGGTCATAAATTAATTCGCTTAATAGTAATTATATAGTACGTAAAAATAATTTACAGGGCTAATGGCAATGTGTCGTTAGTACGTACACAGGAGCGGTTTTGAGCCGATCTGCTTACCCTCTCGGTAAGCTCTGGTCGTTTGAGTTCTAGGACATGATGACATAGTACCACCCGTGCCAGTCTGATTCCCCTACACTCCGCCCCCCTTTTAAGCTTCAAATTTCTGATTTCTTTCTCGACGGGTGATTGAATTTAGGATTTTCCCTTGCGGCTGGTTAAGTTTCAACATAACTGATTTCAAGCAGTTGACGCATAACCCTACTTACACAATGCAGCTGTCTATATTTTCCAACTCAGTATAATGTCGATAATTGCTGAAAAAAAACTTAGAGAACGAATAGCGATATCGAAATCAGTCGGCATTACGACTTTCTCATTTGCGACGCTAACTCTCGAATTAATAATGTAGGAGATATCTGAGGTAGCTAGTGATATGATGTGTCCCTATATGCTTATGCAGTTTATCCCATACGTCATCGATGGAGCTTAATGCGAACGTCAAGATAAATACTCTTCGTGAAAAAGTAATGTCTTTGGCCTGCATTTCCTTTAAACTACCTAATTCACTGTGAAGGCGGAATGATTTTTCGATATTACTGATGCACTTTTTCGAATAGCATTTTTTCACCCGTTGCACGTTTCAAAAGGCGCAGCGGTATGTTGTTGGACCGTACCCACCACGATCACTGTGCTATTGCGCCACTTGCATATTATATGGTCTAGTTTGTCCAGTGGTGGAGGAGGGATGTGTAAATCCTCCATGTTTATGATTGGTTTCGCATTATAAAAGATCACCATCAACCATACTTCCTTCTCCTTCACCTTACATATACGTAACTCGCATTTCTCACGACTACTGGCGCAATCTTCTGCACCTTGTCGTAACCTTTTATTCCAGAATCCCACAGTATTCCGTGGTAATTGTGTGTTAACCAAACATTAGTAGCTGCATAATTGACGGTAGATCCACCCCAGCAAAGATTAATCTAAAGAGAATGCGTGCCAAACAAGGTCTGTTTATGTTGTGTGATGTGGTATTTCATATCCCATCACATGGGCTATTATAATGTACTCTACCCTCTACAGAACAACACATAAACAGCGAAGGCACGTCTGAGACCAATACTCCAGAAAGAACGACTAGGTAATTTTAGATTAGATTTTTTACATTAAGCTAATACCTGTCTATTTTCTATGCTTCGTACCGCACGACAAGAGCACCCGCCGAGAACATCGCTTCGAAAGAACCATATATCGCAAGACAGAGATCAAGGACCGGGTCAACAACCTCCTACCGGCAGCCAGAGGACAGATTATCGCAACCTAACTCCAGGTGGATGCCTGCAAGGATTGAGAACAGAGTCATGCTTGGTACCAAGTGCAAGGTGCCAATACAGACCTCCAACGACTGGACTTATCGGCCAGGAGCCGAACCACCCAGATTACCGCTACAGCCGCTTGGATGCGTCGATGACGAATACGCGAACCGTCAACGACATTTATCAGCCAGGAGATGAAGTAACCCTAACGCCTATTTCGCCGTCAGCCATCAAGTAGGGGTATTTTTGGCTGATGCACATGTCTCATCGAAGGATCGCAGCGTGGCCGTCAAACCCAAGTAGCTGGAGATGGGCTCTGTCAGACTGATGAGTTTTAGATGAGCGGTCCGTGTGGTAATAATCACCACCAGGAAGTCTCGGTACGGTGGTGCCGTAGGGCGAGTACCAAGCTGCGACACCGGAGAAATGGACTGCGCGGGGAATACCAGCATAGCGAGGAGCACTGCTACTATCGATACCGCAACATGAAGTAAGATCATCATTTACCGCCAAGATCTATTCCCGCATCGATACCGCAGTATCGTGAGGGGTACATCGTCATCACCTCTCTCGCGCGTAGCGCGGGGCAGCCGACGGCAACCCCCCCCCCCTACATATCGCTCAATGGGTCGATAAATTCATATATGTCAACGAGGGAGCCGATGGACTACCACCCGTCTTACCTGTTGACCCGACTCACGTAACCTGCTAGCCCGATTGCGATCATCCAGAACAAGGATAGGATCATGTGACGACAGCACGCAGGCAAAATCAACCGGGATCACGAGAATCATCCCGCGACCCGGGACACTCTACGTCCAGTGCTTATCATCTATTGACGTGTTTTCGCTATTGGCTAGTGTTCCGTTACCGCATTTTCAGCAGCCTGTTCCCTTCCGTTTGATTTGTTCTATTTTTTTCTCTCTTCTATTGACGTAAGTGAGGTTTTCTTTGTTATATTGTAAAGCCCGAAGCATTTTATCGTATCTATATCTTTTACCTATTTTCTCTCTTATCTTTTCTCGCAGCTTGCGCTGTGTGGGCCACATGGGCTCGTCCTTTATCATATATCTTGTCTAATACCGCAAATAACTTTGCGACAAGTAAGCTTATTTATTTAATTTGTAGTGACTATTGCTTCCTTTCTCAATATAATATCGCTGAACTGCAGAGTTTTGCTATCGCTTTGCTTCTGATTCCATGAAAATTATCCAATTACCTGTTTTATTTGAATAGCTGACTATTATTCTTTCGAATGATCCGAAAATTAATTAGTTTATATTGTAACGTGGCATTTCGGTTAGGCCTGCCCGTTACAAGAGACTCCCTGAACCCTGGGCGGAATCCAGGAATTAGGGGTTCAAAAATCGAGTAGAGAAAGAATCCTAAAGAGCGCCAGAACTGGAGTCACGCACCCGGGTTTTAACAGGGACGAAATCGCGCATTACGAATAAGATATTACAGGCTTTTGTTTTTATTTTTTTTTTGTCGAGTACACCGGCTACCAGCCAGCGACCAACTTCGACACCGAGGATATTTCGAGGCAAGGCGAAACCGCGGAGATCTCGCGGGAAGGGTACCGAGGCTGCGGAGGGGGAGACAACGCAGATCCCTGCAGCGCGGGAATCCAAGGCGGAAGCGATTCCCGCTGGCGGCCGGCGCGCCGCAGCCTCCCCGCTCCCCCCGCCTACGCCCAACCGTGGCAGCCGCGGGAGACTAGCGAGCAACGAGGGAGTACCACCCCGCCCAACCCCAGGACCCCGCAGAGATCGATTGTTGCGCATTCTTAGGGTTATGACGTCACGAAGGATTCGCGGGACGAGATCGGCGTTGCGGCCGATCGGCCAGAAGAGCTCACTCTAGTTCTGGCGACGATCGGGAGTAGGGAGAGCTTGTTCTCGCGTAGAATTTTTTTTGGTTGAGTGTGACGAGTAGCGTGGGTATTTGCGAAGCAGAATGGAGGAACACCGTCACGAGGGAGTAGGCTGCTTTGTGGCTTGGATGTGGAGCGGTAAGCGCTGCTAATATTCTTGCGAGAGAATTTCGAGGGATATTAAATAAAGGCTTGCCGAGGAATGGATAGTCATAGAGGATTTGCATTAACGACAGTACTCGAGATTCTTTAGCCGATAAATCTACTTGGTGACCGTAGCCTGAGTTACGCGTAATAAAGTAGCGCCAATTTCGGGTGATTGAGAAGTTCGAGTCGAGTCACGGGTTGAGCCGAGACGCGGTTGTCTCGAATCTGCGTGTAATCAAATTCTGTTACACGGGGTCACGTCAATTTATTACAATACCATCTCATTTCTCGTGTAGGTCGCGAACAGTCTAACGGGGAGCGTTCGAATTCGCGACTGCGTCCCGCCGTCGCAGAGAAAGTGAAGCTCGGGTGCGCGCTAATAAAAATAGGCGTTCCTAGAGGAGGGTCGTGGGTGCCGCGACGAGCCTAGCCTCCGTTTAGTTTTTTTGTTTTGGCATAATCAGTTGGTATTAAGTTGGCGATTAGCGCCGTTTTGTAGAGGACGATCGCGAGCAGCGCGTCGCGTCCGATTTTGATTTTGGTTTCTTTTAGTGTGTGAATTAGCGGTCACGAGTAGTATAGTGACCAGCGCACGTAGGCCGTAGAGGTCTTCGGGATCCCTTCATATTTTTGTTTTCTCTTTTTTTTTTTTTCTCTTCTTCTTGATTGATTATTTTGTTTGCTCGTTCTTTTTTTTGTAAGCTAAGCGCTTGCGTTTGGGATCGCGAGGACAAGCGTCCGCAGTATTGTTATTATTTTTAATTTTTTTTGTATTATCACTATTTTGAAATATACTGTTTAACTTTCTCGCTGCTTTGTGAAATAACTTGTCAACGTACGTGTGGCGTATCTCTCTCTACCCAAAAATTACCCCTCCCCTCTCCGCGGTACTGAGCTACCGAGCATATGGTCGCGGTATATCGTATTACCGGTTTCGAGGCGTGTTGACTACGCCAGGCGCCCAACAAATTTCGCGGTCTTATTGCAGGTTCAGGGGACATCGTGGACGCCAAATTATTGTGCACGCGGTAAGTTCTCGGTCATTTTCTCCGAGTGACCGAGGTGCAGAAAAATCCACGTCACAATATATATTTTCTCAGTTTGTTTTATTTTTAATATCTTATCTCGATCATTTACCATAATTTCTATTACCTAGTCGATATCTTTTTGTCTGATTCGATTAATTTGCGTTGCTATCGATTGCTATTGAGTAATTAGTATCGCAAATATAATTTAATGATAAATATAATATGTAAGATGTCGTTCTCGGAACCTGGAGTATTGCACCGTGGTGAGTAACATCTTTCTAGTTAATTCTCGCTTCTTTTATCGCTGGCACGTAGTTTGTCCGTAATTCTTCTCGCTTGTAATACATCGCATTATCGTACCGTTCGTATAATTTCTTTTCGTAATACGTTAGGGATATCTGTATCTTTCCTATATTTTACAGTTAGTATTTCATATCTATCGCATATACTATACTGGAAACTATACAGTCAATGCGCATGCACGAATTTTATCGGCTGCTCGGGCAGGCTAGTCACTCCGAGTTTCAGCTATCAAATTCTGTTTCTGGCGGCAACGTAGTCATACGAATTTTTGAGGTTAGAATCTCAAACAGTCGAGGTAGTGACTGGAAAAGCTGATTCTTCAAAGAACGATCGAAACTTGATACTAATGCTCTCTGAAAATTGGCTTTATTCGACTGAAATGAGAAATCTGTTCAAATGTTGGGTGCTTCGAAGAAACGCAGACGGTAGGTGGGAACACTTTATTTGATTACTTTTATTATTTCGTCCATTAGAAATACCAATGAAATTTTTTTCTATCAACAGGTGATACGGCCAAAATAATCACATCTCTAATATTCACTGTTATCTGCCTATTCCATTTATCACACGTAGAAAGATCATCGCCACTTTCAAGCAGCTAAGCAACTTTCTCACTCTCTTATGGTTTCAGGCGGTAATATTGAATTTCATCACTTTTGAAGATGAGACATTAAACCGAGCGCTCAAGCAAATTAAATATCTCACTATCTGTAATAGAACTGTGAATTTTTTTTTTCTGGAAAATAGTTCAAAAAAATTTACAAATAGTCGATAGTCAATGTATTTTTTCCGATTAATAAATTATTGCTACCACTATTGAAAATAATTCAATGATTATCAGAGTTCATTTCGCAAATTTTCAATATAATTTGATCAAATGAATGAAGGGAAACCAATACTCAAAATAAAAATTCAAGTAATATCAGACTTATTAAAATGATTTCTGTATTTCATGTTAGTGCGGTTCGAAACAAACAAGATCTAATCGGAAGCGTAAAACTCAGGAACGTAGATCATATCCTGTGACACAAGTTGAAAATCAACTTTCTCAAAATGCGCCTTAACGTCACAATTAGCTTCAAGGACAATCATGTTGTAGAGTAATGTCAGAACATTAATACGAGGATATTGACTTATTGGATTCAAGATTGTGTCCCTTGTTCCATCAAAATAAATGAATACTGATTTTCAAGGAAGTTCATGAAGATTTTTCTCCAAATAATGTAATCCAATACAATATCTTGTTCATAGTCCTCCGAACATCACCTTGTGACAAGGATATTTGGAAAGAGTCTCTGTGTTGCAAAAACCATTATAAAATTTTTGGTTTTAAATTCGTGCCAATGAATAACTTCTGCGTTTCAGGTTCCATTTCCAATCTTAGGATGACATTTGTTTTGTTCTAGACAATCCTAACATGAAATGGAGAAATAATTGCGGTAAATGGATATTCACAAGCTTTCAGTCTTAGCGTAGGACCCTGTGAGGAGTGTAAAATTGAATTTGGTTCTAAGATATCGATAAATTGCATTGTACTAAAAAAGTTGACGAGTGAGTAAATCCTATAGCAGACTAAGTGATTAATTGCAAAGGAACGTGTACTAGTAAGTGAATGCATTCTTCACACTTCACTGGGGTTCCACGAGACCGAAGCACGGGTGATAACTGCAACTAGCTAGCCAGATGACACCATCAACCAAGATTAACTTTAAATACATTTTTAACTGAAGTCATTTAACATTTCTAGATTTGGATTGGTTCAGTTTGTCTAGCAAAATTCAACCCTACAGTCAAATTGAGGACTTGAAAGACTATTTATCAAAATTTAATGCCAAAGAGAGTAAAAGTAAGTTTCAGAATAAGGTACCAAATCAAATGCTATAAAATTTGAAATAATGCTGGTCAATGATAATGCTTAAATTACAGTGTTGCACAGAGTGATTCCTCGGTAGAATGAATTGGCAGCAACGGTTAAGTAACAAACTTATCGCTTTGGGCTGGATCAAAGCAAAATGATGAGATATTTAGTCACTATGATCTGTAGTGTATCCCGCTCTTCAATTTTGCCTCAACTGATGTTAAGAAGGTGGCAATGGCCCGATCAAATTCACTCTGGCACCTGATGTCTGACGGAACAACCAGGTTCGATGGTTATAATGATTGCACCGCTCAAGAAACCAGGATCCTTGCCACCTAAACGTTTTGACCATCAGGTAAGGCATAATTTTCCTCGTGTTAATTAAAGTTTAAACTTTGAGCCTGCTGAAAAAAAAAACTAATTTTATTATTGAATCCATGTTAAAATATTGCAATAGAAAAGATCACGGAATTAGAAATTTACTTACATGCTTCCATGCCTGACAATTTGAATCCCGCTTGACGATGAATTATTCCGTACCTGAAAATATTGGAAGCTATTATTATCAGACAGGAGCTTTTGATAGTTTTGGATACAACTACTTTCCGATAAAATGCACAAAACAAATCGTGAATGAAACACATTTTTAATTCTATGTGAATAAAGAATCTGTTCACAATTAACGTTGTTTTTACTTACCTACCTCTGTTTGTCCAGACTCCCACTTGTTAATTACATTTCACATCGAATTTCAGATTTTTTATTTATATAAATAACATCCAATTTCTGTATCATTTGACATTTGCTCTTCCGTTGAATGCTTTATTGCGTCGGTTGAATATTTTCCGATATCGACCACGGCATTGCTGAACGGTACTGTTCTTCTTGGACAATTCACGTTACATAAAAATAAACAGCAACATAACCTCAATCCGCGGTTTTATGCGCGAGACATTTACAGCTCCTGAGTATTGTCTCATTTTGAGTACGTTGGCCCCCTGCTCAGCAGACAAAAAGATCGCCGCGGGGCGATTTCACCGGCCTATGAGATTGAATTATTTGGCGCATGCGCATTGACTGTATAGTTTCTAGAGATTGTCCCGGTATTTCAAGCTAGACATTACGTATTACTTTGTTTTTTTTATTATAATTTTTGATTCCAGAATATTGTATCGAGTATCTTGTTTGCCTCAATTCGGATTACAGTAGAACCTCGATTATCCTAACCAATTGGAACCGAGACTAGTTCGGATAATCAAAAGTTCGGATAATCGAAACATGGGTTTTTTAGGACCAGATCATAAACAACACTTTTTGCATAAAAACAGTACATACATATATATTAAAATTTGACATATATATATATTAACTTTGAAATATATATATTAGTGTTCAAGAAAAAAAAATTTAGATTTTTCTTAACGCTACCCGATAAAATGCCTGTTTGGGACCTAAAAAATAATCTCTCAAAATTTGAGCCACGTAGCTTATGCGTAAGAACTGGCGCAAATGATTTTTCGTTTTTTTTTTCACTTTTTCCTAAAAATCTCCCAAAATATAACATACATGACAAAAAGTCTAAGAAAATCTTTTTTATGAAATTCAATTTACCGTGAAAAAAGTCTTTTGTGATTTTTTCATATATTGCGTATTCATCAAGATATTTACAAAATGCAAAATTACAACGTCAAATATTGACTTTTCTTTTTCAAAACAATATTTTGTTTTTTCAATCTACTTCAGATCTCATATGTTAATTTTCTATTCTCAATAAAAAAAGAAATTTCATATCGAATCCCAAATTTTGTTGATCGGCTCTGAATTGACAAAAATTGACAACGTTCGGATAATCGAGCGTTTGGGTAAACTAAGTCATTGTTCGGATAATTGAGGGTTCGGCTGATCGAGGTTCGGATAATCGAGGTTCTACTGTATTATTATTTCACTAGATTGAATTTATGAACCTCTGATTTAACTTAGATATTATCTGATTGACTTTTAATTCTTTTTTCTTTTCGTTACTCCTAATATTTCTGAATTTATTCACTATTTGTAATATTACCTGCTTCAACTGTATATTACCTTGAGTATTTTTCTTTATTGCGATATTACTTTTCTCTCGCTATCTCATTCTATTGTCGCTTACATTGGTACCCTAATTTAAGAACCTTAAATTGTGGATTGCATGCCAGCCTACCTTGATTGACCTATTTTGTAAATCTTGCTGAATGTATTTCAATTAATAGTATCGCGAACGTATGCATTCCCATCGCTTATCACATCTCTCGTCTCGTTAATCTGTTAATTCTCACTTATACCTTTTCTCTGGATGTATTTGAGTTTCTTTCATGATTTAATTGTATCTGAATGTCTTGCATCGCTCGCGTGTAATTATTATCGCTCACCTTTTGTCAATATATTCGATACTATTACCATTATCTATCTGATTGTGTTGATCTGTTGGATAAGATCCCTCCCCTCTACCATTATCTTGTCTACACTGAGCCAGCTGTGCAAACCATCGTAGAACCTGAACGTTTCTTCTCTTGTCTTTTCTGTAATTATCTTATATCTGACGCTACCGTGTCTGGCGCCCAATAATAATATCTTTATCGTTAATTATCTTATTAATCAGATCAGTACCTGCGCCGTAGGGTAACCGGACTTTAGCCCTCACAATTATTATTAAAAACAAAAATTCAAATAAAAGAAATCCTGGTTACAGTTGATGGCGACGAGTTCCTTGGGTATGAGTTTCTTGCTGTAGCTTATAAAATTTTGCACATCTATACATTTCCATAGTGTAGGAGGGATGTTGCAATTGCGTTAATTTTCTAGTGTTAATACGGGTAGAACATTGACTATTCAACTTTCTTCGTGCTCGCTTTTATTCCCACGCACAAGAATTTTCATGATAAAGTGAAGGGGTTAAAAAGATTACGGATCCATTAGCGGCACAACATCAAATACAACACTTTCTGTGAAAACATGCAATTCTGGGAACAATATCTATATGTTGGACAACTTGACACATCCATTATACGAAGATCTACAATTATTAACTTCTTTCCCCGAGATATTTCAGACAAAGATATTTTTCGAATGCTGCCGCACGCATTTCCACGAATTGATGTCCATCCTAATGTAAAATGCTTACGATTCTTGTTGGAAGGAAGATTTTGGATTGCTCGTTAGGCGCGAGCAGAATACACGAACCATATCTAGTGTTGACGAGTCTTAAAGTAGGGGAGCCCAAGAGGCTAAATGGGATGTTATTTTTGCGTTGCGGGAACCTATTGGATTGTGAAGATTAGATACTAAAAAGAAAAAAAGTTCATATGATATATGCCCTTTCACTGCCGGGGGAGGTGCGTACTAATTTTCAAAAATGTAAAAAAAATTTATAACCAAGAAATACTAGAGTGCGTCAGACATTAATATCGTATACGCCCTATATGCTTCTGGTAACAAAGAAATATTAATCTGCCGGTTTACAAGTCGGAGGTGGCAGCATGAAGGGGTAGAAAATGAAAAAAAAATTTATTCAAGTTTATCGGATAGTCAAGAGGAATGTTAAGTGACCTCTAAAACGTATTATATTCAAAAGACTGACGATTTGGATGCAGTCAGAATTCACGGCCGATTTTCGAAAATGTAAAAAAAAATCGTGACCTCGAAATACTCGAGCTCATCAGATTTATATGCAGACGGTTCAGCTTGATGTCCTTGTTGTGCTAACCTAGAATCTGACAATTATGTAGAGAAATTTCGTTGTTCTGACAGTTTAAAAAAAAATTGTTAATCTTTTTTTTTGTTATTGAATGGAATAATTACAATGAACAGAACATAATATATAATGTAAAAAATATACATATATATATATCTATTTATATATATATATATATATATATATATATATATATATATATATATATATATATATATATATATATATATTTATATATATATATATATATATATATGTATGTCGGCGCAAGAAGCCGGCAGCCTCAGCGCTTGACACTTGTAACTGTCGTACTACTTTTGTTTTGATTTAGACCACACAAGTATTGTTATTAAGTTTCGATCTTTGTAATCTAGCAGGGTGGGTAAGGTACCTAACTTTAATCCTATAGTTTACCTTGGGGAAGTCGAGAGACGAGAGAGCAGTGATAGTCAGAGGCTCGAGCGTGAAGGACCGAGAGCGTCTCGAAATCCCCACACACCTACCCGCTGCTACATTAGTGTTAGTTTTGTTTTGAAGAGTAAAAGAAGAGATAATCTGAAATCATGAGTGACTCTCCCGATCACCTCTATCACCCATTAATACCTCCGACATATATATGTAAAATTTTACCATTTATTTATAAGAAAATGGTCCGAGAGAGTGAGAAATAGAGAAAGAGTGCGATGGGGAGAGAGACGCGGAGTGGGAAATACATAGTTCCCAGCACCTGCACGTACCTTACTTTATTAATAATTTAAGCTTTTTCACTTTGTAGAAACCGGTATATTATGTTATATCCGTAATCCTTACATGATTTCTTTCAAAATAAAAAATAAATTTAACCGCGCTCGAATACTTCCAGGTGACATTTTTTTTTGCAAACTAGTGACTCGCTTATTTTCTTATATCATGGTCATATCGTCAGAATATTGAAATTTCCACTTTTCTGCATTTAATTAACTTACCTTCTGTCAATCTGACGAGCTCGAATTAATTTAAGGATCGATTTTTTTTTACTAATCTGATTGGCTGCCTCAGACGCACCCTTGTATATTAAGGGTTCATATATGGTGGTCGTTCATAACAGGGTGCAAGGTTTCTTCCCTTATGTTTTTCTGCCCGACTTAAATAAAACCCAAAATCCCCGCTTGGGCTCCCGTACTATTATAAATGTTATGTCGTACACTACCCCAATTTCCAGATCCACCACTCTCTTCTTCGGCAGAGTTTCCAGGCAACTCACGGGCTGATTTTGTTGAGATCCAGCGCGTTTGATGAAAGGTTCACAAGTTTATCGAAGAAGAGATACAATAGTTTACCACGAAAACAGAATGACTTTCAGCACAGCTCGCAATTTGTATATCATCTACACTAGGGTGGTTCAAAAAAACATGACATTCTCGTTTTTCGAAATGAATAATTCCCAAGACCCAATATTTTATAATTCTTGTGGCATTTCCATGAATTGAAAAGTTTGATTACATCATCTGACAATGAGTTATTCTTTTTCTCCGTTAGGGTAGTATATGCTTATTGTAACTGTAGCTCATGAGACGATTGTATTTCAATAAAACTGCATTTTTTAATAAATATAGGCATTTCACGATGAGAGTGAATTTAGCGACTGAAGCCAGAACTGATGAAATTTTAAGAGCGACTGAATATGTTTTATGAGGCACTGGTAAAAAGCGGGTGAAATATTCTATTCCTTGAGGAATTTTTTTACGATTTCTCTTGGCTCAACGAACAGATCGACTAGAAAAGATCAAATACGTTGAAAACGAAAGTCATGAGAATTTTTTTCGCAACGGGGAATCATAAAAACCACTCGCCGGGAACGAAATCAGAAATTTCGCATCTCACGAGATGGGGGGGGATCAGACTGGCGCAGGCGGTACAATGTCATTATGTCCTAGAACTAAAACGCCCGAAGTATAGGCAGAGAATGCTCTGTGTACAGACGTGGGTGAGTATTTCAGATATTTATAGCCGCTGCATTGAATTCATCATTTTTACCCTACCCAAGGTGCGCAATTATTGAGAAAAAATTTAAATTTGTATGTTTTATTATAACCTTTGTATCATCGTAGGTGTCTAATGGTATTGCACATGGAAAACCTCAACTCTTCCAGACTATGATAGTATATTGTGTTACAAGGGCGAATACTGAATGACTTTTGATAAGTGTAAAGATTCGAGCGTGAGCCGAAGGTGAGTGCTGCGTTTATGTGAATACAAGTGTGAAACTGCAATTGCGTAAGTACGAGTGTAAACGCAACATAAGCCAAGGTGAGCACTGTAATCACACGAGTCAGATCATTAGCGTCACCTGTTTGGATAGTTCGACGATGTGAAGTTTACGAAGTGTGCGTACGGTACTCCGTTTTCCAAAAGTGTGGTGAGACGTTGTTGGTACATTGCAAAATTGAAACGCATAGCTCTTTCTACTAGAGCTCTTTTTGGCACATACATACTCTTGAACAACATAAATTCGTGCACTGTGTCATTAAGCGTCCGTTACCTGATCCTACTTTTAGGTGGTGTCAAGGTACCCGCGATGCTTTTTGAAACTAATTTTCCCTCACATATGTTGCAAGAAATAGCATGCATTATACGTTCTGATAAGCGATATCTATCGGGTGTAATTACAGAACCTCTGCCTTGGGTCATGACGTGTTTACATGGGTGTGAGTGCGAACTCATGTTCGGCTCGTGCCGTAAACTGTACTTTCACATTTGAGTGAACGATGATTATGCTGTATTATGTTTATCTTACCATATCAGAGTTGAGAGATAGAAATTGGGTGGTTCCGTACTTGATGCACTCTCGTTGCCTTAATTGGAGTATGGCCTGATAAGTGTGATAGTTACTCCTCTCAGCAGTCTTTTGGACTGCAAGATTTCTAAAGACGTAGTTGTCGTTGACTGGCAGCCACGATGAATTACTTGTTGAGAATCCTGCCAAACTGGTATTATCCCATTGATAGGGAGTTCGCGCAGGATCTCGCGTGAACAGCTGAAATCGATCTGGCCCAGCATTAATCGCATGTGGGTCTTGTGTATCGTTAAATGAAACCTCGGTATCTAAAAGGGCCAGCTCTTCACCCATGTAAGTAAACGTAGTTCCGCGTAGGAGTAGCAGCATATTCAAACCATCAGCACGGTTCAGGCCAAACTTTGAAGCGATGCGAGTATTGTCGTGATTACCAAGAATCCAATTTGATGTTCGATTTTCTGGCAATATGGCAAACCATTCATTAAATGCATTGATATAGCTGGATGCTGATGAAAGCCGAGTCAAATTGGTAATCATAGCGAAATTCAATGGCACATGAGCTCCTTGGTGAGTTTGATTACCAAAGTACCTGCAAATAAAACGGTGTTCGGTTTCATCATCAATTCTAGCAAATTAATATATATAATATTATGCATATTACATCAATATATCTAACAATGAATATACGCATTCGCATATACATAATTATATAATATTAATATATCATTTACGGGATGAAGATGATTAGCAATGTTTGTTATATTACAATACACCAATTTAATTTGCTCATTCACCTAGACACCACATTTTGGTTAGCTGAGGAGTCTGTAATCAGAATTCGTGCTTGGCCATCAGATTGTTCTGCATGTTCATCGACGACCGTTCGCCATTGATAGACGATGTCTACGGTTTCATCACGATCGGTTGTGTAAATGTGTTCGAGATAGTCGTAATCCGTTTCCAGAATGTAAGGATCTGGGTTTGCATTACGTGGTTCATCAAAGAAGTCCTCATCTTCGAAAAGATGAGCAACTGAACAGATGCGAAAACCGTCTACTTCCTGATCAAGCCAGAACTTGAGGACATTAGTCATTTCCGTTACTACATCAGGATTACGAAAGTTCAAATCCGGCTGACTGGTATGGAATTGATGCAAGTAGTACTGTTGTCGCTGTTCACTCCATGTCCACGCAGAACCACCGAACACGCTTAACCAGTTGTTCGGAGGCTGAAGTCTGTTATCTGATACGATTCCATCTTTCCAAATGTAGTAGTCTGTGTAGGGTTCAATACGTGCGATAGAATTTTGGAACCAGACATGTTCATTGCTCGAGTGGTTCGGAACAAAGTCGATGATAATTTTCAGTTCTGAAAATATCATAATTCATAAATAAATTAACACAAAAATTATCGGTACTTAACGCCAATGTTTCATTATTTCCTCAGGGCCCGTCGGAAGAATACTTAGGATTAATCACTTGTTTCGGCATTGCAGTTCTTTGAAGAAAAATCATAAGACTCTTCAATAATATTTTCAATTAGCAAAAATTCACTTACAGGTGTCGTCATATTGACTCGCAGGTAAAATAAATTTTGACAAGGCTGAATAAAATTGATAGAACTAACTAGTTCTTAGCATGCAATGAAAAGATTTAAAATACTGGCGTAGAATACGATAAAAAGAGTTTTATTTTCTGAACTGCGGTACTCAGAAAAATTATTTATACCAGATGTCCTTAAAATTGATTTTTTGGTTCCGGAAAAACTATTGGAATGTGAGACGAATGATTCAAATATCATAAAAAAAAATCCAAAAGTTACAGTAAACTGATCAGATGAACGAAAAACCTAACAAGCAGATTAGGTACCTCCGACGTTGCAGAAACGGGTTCCCGTTTCCCGTGATCAAAGTTTAAGAACTCCGAATTAACGTCGTTTTTGATTTTTGATCGAGTTGGCCTTGGTTGCTGAGATATCGCGATTTGAAAATTTAAGATTTGTTACTGGAGTAGAGACCGTTTCGGCTCGCGCGTGAAGTGCGTTAATTAAGCGTGGACGTGTGAACCTAGAGCTGGCGTAGCTGATACGGTAAGATGACGGACTAGAACGCTGAAAGTTCACGGTTCGCGTCTACGTATGTTTCTTTTTCATTCTTTAAAATTTAAAAAAAAATTTTTCAGTTCGTTTGAAATATATTTTCTCAATCTCTTATGAGACTTTGCATGCGTAGGTAAATAAGACAATTCCAAAATATCTATTACCAGTCATATTTTCATATATTATACACTATGTTGAGAAATGAGCGATAAGAAGAACTTAGAACATTTGCAAATGAGTTTGGTTTTATTTAATATACAATTTGATCAGTGTGCTATTTGAGATTTGAGAATGTCTGGATTATATTAATCCCCTAAAACCCAGGTTGTGATTTATGGTGTTTCTAGATCTTAGGAATCACTTGAAAAGTCAATTTTGATTTATGTTAATCACTTGAGAAGCCAATGGTGATTGTATTAACCACTTGAGAAGTCAATTGTGATTGTATTAATCAGTTGAGAAGTCGGATATGATTTATGACACGATAATTCTTTTTTTGAGGTGGTACAGTCAAGCTTCACGTGCGAGCACAATGAGATGAAAAGTAATACTGATTGACAGCTAGAAGAGCCGGTAACTAGGCGCGTTCTCAAAGGTAGTGAATAGTGAATAAGAAGTTTCTTCTCTGCATGCACGATATATAAGGAGACTCTAATGTGTAGATGTTGTGTTTACCCTTTTTGAATCCTTGCTTCCGATGAGAAGCCCGTAAGACAAGCAATGCCGTCTATTGAATGATATGCGGATGTGCAAATCATTTATCTACGAGAGAATATTTGTTGAAAGAATGTAAATTCGACAAATTGGTGATTTAGAAAAATTAACGACGGAGCCAGGAATCGAACCTGGCGTCTAGAGATGCTCGACCGGAGCCTTAGCCTCCACTAGACCACCTAGCCGCCCTGACTCTGTTGTGGTTAATATCTCTCATCACCAGTGAGTTCGAATTTGTTTTCCTGTGCCCGGTTTATGTGTGAATAAGTAGTCAATAGTTTTGGTTAGTTCACGTTGAATGACAGCTGCTTCTTGAGAGATGCCTTTGAGAATACAGATTTTCAAACATTTCAGCCCACCATCAGCAACGCTGTTGATTTTATTTATTTATTCATTTTCTTCATTAAAATCCAACAGCCCAAAGTGCCAATAACAGGGTTACTCAATTTACATAGTTATCGACAGAAACAGAGTTAACATATATTGTTGTTGTATGTTGATTTTACATGAACTAAAATTTCTAATTTAAATATTTGATATAACATATTGATTACATTAGATTTGGATATTGGTTCAAACAGCTTAATTTGCGTTTATTAATGTATTAAGTTGTTTATTCATTCAACTGTTTTCGCGTAATGAAATGAGAGTTCACGCGATAGAGTTGGCCGTGAGGGGATTTTGATAATAAATGTAACTCTTCTTTAAGGAAGTGTTTAGGATCGAGCAGTGTTCCCTGCTCGATACTGTAGATGTGATTGTTTGTTGATGATTGTCGTTTTGCCATTCCGAGTCACCAGACGAAGATTGGTCTCCCCTTCCGCTACACGCCGTTGAAGATCGTCGCGAGTGGCCTTGTGTTGAGCCTGCTGCATTTGAGTCCAATCTTTCGCTATTACTATGTTGTTCAAGTTCAGATCCGGAGAGAGCTGGTTGGCTTTCTTGTATTTTATGAAGTTCAGTATTATTATAGCAGAGAAACAATTGTTAGCAAATGTGATTTTCAGAGGTCTCGGTTTTTGAAGCGCTGGAGAATATTTACCGATACGAGATTGAGAATATACGGATGAATCAACGTTAAGCGCAGTGCAGAGTCTAGTGGTGAAATCCGAATCTCGGTTAGTTCGTGCTTCTAACTCAGCATCGGATGATTCAGGAACATCGTATAATATCACATTGTTACGCCTGGAGAATCTTTCTTCAACTTCTGCCAAGACAGATTCCTCATTGTCTGGCGGAAATGCTTCAATAGTACTGATCTTGTCTGTGTTTGTTTTAACTTTGCCTTCTAACGATTCAACCTTGTTAATGAGATTCTTATTCTCTCCTTCTATTTTCTTAACTCTACCATCTACAGACTCACGCAGAGAATCTACACTCCCTTGTACTTCATCTAACGCAGCTGCGATGTCTGTTTGCAATTTCGTATTTTCCTCTCTGATAAGTGTACGTAGATCTTTATATGAAGACGTTTTCTTTGCGCCGCAGCATCTTTGAAATGCACCATTTGTTAAAACACTGCTTGCTTTCGCACAACTGAGGTGATATGTAGCATTACACTTAGGACAATCAACACAGTCAGTGACAATGTTGCTAGAGCAGCCACGGCACATACGAGTCATGTTAGATGTTTGTGAACAAAGCCAGTCAATAACAAGATGTAGGATGTTTTGCTGTTACCTACAAGTAGACCACAGGTGTCAGCATCAGGCACTATAATGACGTATCATAGTGGAGATATTATAGTTATTATTATTGACTTATTGAGTTGTAATTATGGAGAATTACTTGGTTATGCAATGATCCAGATGTACGTTTATATTTCAGATTAATAACAAGGTTTAATTTCACACTTAGAGATCGAATTTAAACTAGGAGACACATTAATAGTTACACAAGATACGAATTTATCTCAAGGCAACGGTATCAGCACAAAGCAGTACACGATGTATCACAGTAGTGTTAGTACTTTTAATATAGAATTAATTCGTTATGTAATGTTCCAGGTGTATGTTTATATTACAGAATGGTAACAAGGATTAAATTCACACTTGGAAATCAATTTTACGCTAGTGGACGCACTAATAATTACACAAGCTACGGATTTATCACACGGCAATAAAACGTGACTTTATTCTGCCGCCATCTTGGCTCGTGCTCGTGTAGATGATGAGTTGCCTTGAGGAGTCACAAGAAGGAGGGTGAGCTTTGCAATCGGTCTGGTGAGCTTGGCAATCAGTCTGGTGAGCGTGGTTGTAGCCGTCTTTATGGACACCACGCTTGGTAAGTCCATCCTGTCCTGGTAATAGATTGAGTACCCTAGCCATTGGCTATTTTCCGGGAGGTAGGCGCTCATCAGTGAGCAGTACTAATGAGCTCACCTGAATGTCATTGTGAGGATGGTGCCATTTTGACATGGCTTGCAGTCGTTGCAAGTATTGAGTTGACCACAGATGCCAGAACTGTTGCACCCTTTGCTGGATGAGCTGCCATCGAGATAGTCTGTTGGTTGAGATGTCCAGTAGTGAGGGCCCAGGGACTGCATTAAGCGCAGTTTCAATGAGAAAATGTCCCTGTGTGAGCACTGCGGTATTGTCGGGGTCATCGCTGAGCGGTTCGAGCGGCCTTAAATTGAGAATCGCTTCTATTTGAGCGAGGAGCGTAGCGTCTCCTCGTATGTGAGCACGGTGTCTCCGACCGTTCTTCTGAGGTGAAATTTGAGAGAGTTTACCACTGCTTCCCACTTGCCACCCATGTGGGGGGCTGCCGGTGGGTTGAAATGCCATTAAGTCTTATCTTGGGCTAGTAGTGATGAAATTGCTTTATGATCTGATGAGCTTTCGATGAAACATTGCTTGAGTTGAGCATCGGCGCCAATGAAATTGGTTCCACAGTCGGAGTAGAGTGCGGAAGGAAGTCCTCTTCTTGAGATTGAGCATTTGTAGGTAGCAATGAACCCGTCAGGTGTGTGGTCAGAGACTACTTCTAGGTGAGTAGCCGATGTTGTGAGACAGACAAATACACATATCCATCCCTTGTACGTGCTTGAGCCTCGACCCTTCCAGGTTTTGAGCGTGAGCGGGCCAGCGTAATCAATGCCTGTATGTGAGAACGGGCGTGATAGTGTGACTCGCGCCGGAGGTAATTGGCCCATCAATTGCTGAGCGCGATTTCCCCTTTGACGAGCACACACCACACACCTGAGAATACATGATTTGATGGTGCTCTACCTCCGATGATTCAGTAGAGTTGTCTGATAAATGCCAGAGTTACCTGAGTTTCTCCATGCATCGGTTGGTTGTGAGCGTGAGCAATGATGAGTTCAGAGAGTCTTGAGGTGCGAGCAAGGATTGCTGGATGTTTGTTCTTGTATGAGAGTTCTGACTTCTTAAGTCGACCACCTACTCTAAGCACACCGCAATGGTCAATGAATATCGTGAACGTGTTAAGCGGGTGTGAGTTTGGCAGTTGAGATTGTCGCTGGAGTAGTGCGAGCTCTTCTTGGAAGTAGACTGATTGAGTAGCCTTGACCCAGAAAAGTCGTGAGTCTTCCATACTGCTTGATGGAATGGAAGCTGCTGGTGTTGTATCGAGTTTGCTTGAGAGTTTCTTGATGAATCTGCTGCACAGAGAGGTTATTCTGAGCAGCTTGTTGAGAGATGAGAATTTGTAGACGAGATCCCAATGATATTCTGAAGAAGATTGGACAGCATGCAATGCAATATTTGCACGAGCCTCTTACGTACATGTAGCATCAGGAGCCGACTCGTTTTGAGCAGGCCATGAGTCCATTGTCTGAGTCATCCGTGATGGTTCCGTCCACCATACAGAGTGTTCTTCGAGCTGATCTGTGGTTATGCCACGCGACGCACAGTCAGCTGGGTTTGAGGTGCCTGGTACATGCCTCCAATGAGCTCTCTCGGTGAGTTCTTGGATTTTCGTAACCCGGTTACATACATAATCCTTCCACCTTGAGGGATGAGCCTTGATCCAGGTGAGTGTTACTTGAGAAGCCGTACACAGATGAACATTTGTTACGTGCATGTTCAAAGTAGCATGAACATGGTTGATTAGTGTGGAGAGTAGTAGCGCTGCTGTGAGTTCCAACCGCGAGATGGTTAGACGTTTGAGAGGAGCAAATTTAGTTTTTGAGCAGATGAGTGAAATGTTGGTGCCAGTGAACGGTGAGTTGACAAAGAGATACACAAAGGCTGCCATTGCAGTTTGCGAAGCTTCAGAGAAACCATGTAGTTCAACAGCTGAGTCAGTGAGCGTGTTGAATCATCGTGGAATAGAAAGTCTGGCTAGGCTGAAGAGATCTTGTCTAATGCTAAGCCACTGAGTTATGAGTTGTTTTGGGAGTTTGCCAGCCCAGTTGAGTTTGTGTAACCAGAGTGCCTGAAGAAACGTCTTCGATCTAATTACAACAGGTGCGGAAAAGCCCAATGGATCAAATACTTGTGCTACTTCTGATAAGATGAGGCGTTCCGAGAATCTGTCAGAGTGGGCTGATGAGATGGTTGAGAAGTTGATCGTGTCCTGTTGAGATGACTATCGTATTCCAAGGATCTTGGTGTCAAACTCGTCGAATGAGATGCCCGATGCACTTCCACGCTCAGGTGAGACTTCCGCCAACAGTTGTTGCTTCGATATAGAGTGCCATTTTGCTAGCGGAAATCCGCCCGCGTGGCAGAGCCCTATGAGTTGATGAGCGGTCTGACTCGCTCTTTCACCGTGTCTGAGCCTCCGAAGATATCATCAACGTATCGACCATGAGAGATCGGATCCACCGCGACCGGGTATCTTGAGCCTTCGTCTTCAGCGAGCTGAAGCAGTGTCCTCACTGCTGGGAATGGTGCTGCCTTTATTCCATATGTAACAGTCGTGAGCTGATAATGAGATTCCAAGTGCTGCTCGTCTACCCAGAGTATTCCTTGAAGATCCCAATCTTCTGGGTGAATCTTAATTTGCTGATACATTTTTGTGATGTCTGTAGCAAACAAGTGCTTACGTCGGCGTATCCAGATGAGCAAGTTGAAAATGTTGAGCATCAGATTCGGACCAGCATGCATGAGATCAATCAGAGAGTAGCCAGTGGAACTTGCACTAGAGCCATTGAACACCACTCTGAGTTTGGTGGTCGAGCTATCTGGCTTGAGAACCCCATGACGAGGCAGGTAATAGTGAGGCCGTCTACTTGTTGAGTTGTCGTCGAGCTTGATCATGTGATCAGCTCTTTCGTAATCCAGCATGAACTGAGTGTATAATTAGTGATATTGACTATCTCTGCCAAGCCGTTTGAGAATCCGTTGAAGGCACAGATGTGCCATGTGATGAGAGTTCCCCAAAGCTATTGGTGATAATTTGAGCGGCATTCTCACGATGTAAAGTCCAGTTGAGTCTCTTGAGTGAGTAGTCTTGAAGTGGTGCTCACACACGTCTACCTCTGGAGTGAGTTGGGATTCACTTGACGTCAGTGGTTCTTCCTGAAGCCAAAACCTTGTTAGCAAGTCTTGCAAGGATGAGTTCGTTGCTTGTGAGACGCCATGTTGCCGTTCTTGTCAGAGTAACCGGTGCATGAATTGGACCTATTACCAGCCATCTAAAGATGGACAATTGAGCAATCGGAGAGCTAGACGAGTGTCTAATGATATTTGCCTTTATGAGCTGCCAGTAGAAGTCTGCTCCTATGATCACGTCTATTGCCCTTGGAGTGAGAAATTCTGGATCAGCTAGGTTCAACCCCTTCAGAGGAGGCCAGGTGAGTTTACTGTGTACCTCACTAGTTGGCAGGACAGTTGTTAGTGTCTTGAGAACATGAGCTGAGATTTTTACTGGGAGTGGTCTATGCCTGGAATGAAGAGCAAGAGTGACAATGCCTCTTGTCTGAGATGTCCTTTTTCCATAGAGGTCAAGTGTTGAGTGCCCCTTTTCAAGGTTCAGCTGTTTGGCGAGAACCTCTGAGATAAATGAGATTTCTGAGCCAGGATCGATGAGTAGTCGAACCTGGTATGATGAGGTCGTCGAGAAGACTGTTGCTGTTGCAGTTGCCAGCAAGGTGAGATGGCTACATGTTGTAGATGAGCACGCCGAAGAGTAATCGTGATTATTGACGATCGTCCCTAAACATCACACTGGTAAAAGTTTGGCTGTTTCAGAGGTTGATGCAGCTTGAGAATCCTGAGTTCTGAGAGCGTTTAGTTGAGGGACCGAAGATGGTTGAGAGGTCTGAGTGCCGCTGCACGTCTTGCAGTGCCTGGAGTTGTTGCACTTTCGTGCATTGTGCCTACCAACGCAGTTGCAGCACAGGCTCCTCTCCTTAACGAGCCTTACCCGTGCATCTAATGAGCAGTCTCGAAACTTCAAACTTGATGGATGCTTGCTGGTGGGTGGACTGAGACGTCTGCTGAGTCGACTGCGGTTTGTTAGAAGCCTGATATGAGCTGGCTTTTTTGGGAATAGCTCCCTTAGCAGTATTCGATTGAGCAGGAGTTGAGTTCTGCTCGATGTGCTCTAACGTACGGGCACGAGCCATGAGAAACTCGGTGAGCTGGCTGAGAGAAGGGAATTCTTCGGAAGAGGCTAGGGACGTTTCCCAATTCTCACGAGTATCTCGACCGAGCAGTCCACCCATGCGGGTTACCATGAGACAATCATTGCTGCCTTCAGTTGTGAGCGTTCTGAGAGCCTGAGTTGTCTCGTTGATAATATTCACCATCTTGGTGAGTGAGATGGCCTGACGTTTTAGCATCGGCTTAAGGTTGAGCAATCTATCCAGGTGAGGTTTGATGATCAGCCGCTTGTTCTCAAATCTACCATTGAGCAGCTTCCATGCCTATGTGTATGACGACGAGTCCGGGGTGAGATTGACGATGAGTTCTGACGCATCACCTTGCACCGCCGTCTTCAGATACTAAAATCTTTCGAGATCACTGAGATGTCAGCGATTGCCGATGATAGATCTAAACATCGCCTTGAAATCTGGCCATTTCCTAATATCCCCACTGAAGGTCGGCACCATTAGTTCGGGTAGACGTGAGCGGGTACGAGATCCTGGTTCGACTGAAGCGGTTGGTTGAGCAAGCAATGTGAGCGGTTCTTGGAGACGTTCAAGCAGGCGCTTGTTCTTGAGCACCAGCTTGGGTTCGTTGAGGCTGACCTTGGCAAAGTATGAGTGGTCTAGGTGAGCGGGAGGCCAATGAGAGATTAGCCATAAGTGTTCGGTGCGGAAGACCTGATGGATCTCGTCCAGTTGGTCGAGCATCATGGTGACATCGGTGAGCGCAATATCGTCGGAAGGTTCTGTCATTTGAGTGAGCATATCCTCCATCGACTCAATTAGCTCATTCTGAATTGACTCGCAGAAACAATTTAATGCTGAGCACCGACATTGAGTTGCTTCGAGTTCTTCGGCCTGAACCTTGAAGATGGTCTGCGGCCGTGAGGAGGTCAACTGTCGGTGTTATCAGTGGCACCGGCAATGTTGTTAAGGAGTCTGTTGATCCTTTGGCGGTCGACTCGTCATCGCGCATGAGAGGCATTGTTGATGCACACGTGAGGGCGAACAAGTCACAAAAGTAAACACCACAACAAGGTGAAAAGGTGAAGAATCAAAGATGAGCAGACAACTGCGTGAGAGCGAGAGAAATAGCACTATACGCGAACCACAAGGGATGGAGAAGTTCAGAGTTAATCCGCGCACTACACGAGAGCGAGCGAGATAGGCTTAATCCTGGCTATGAGCGAGAGCGAGAGAGTCAGAGTTAATAGCACAATGATTAATATTTAAGAGATTACAAATGTTCTATCCGGCTCGAAGGACCAAAATGTTGAGAAATGAGTGATCAGAAGAACTTAGAATATTTAAAAAAAAGTTAGGTTTCATTTAATGTACAATTTGATCAGTGTGCTATTTGAGATATAAGAATGTCTGGATCATATTAATCCCTTGAGAACCAGGTTGTGATTTATGGTGTTTCTAGATTTTAGGAATCACTTGAGAAGCCAATTGTGATTGTATTAATCAGTTGAGAAGTCGGATATGATTTATGACACGATAATTCTTTTTTTGAGATGGTACAGTCAAGCTTTACGTGCGAGCACAATGAGATGAAAAGTAATACTGATTGACAGCTAGAAGAGCCGGTAACTAGGCGCGTTCTCAGAGGTAGTGAATAGTTTTGGCTAGTCCACGTTGAGCGATAGCTGCTTCTTGAGAGATGCCTTTGAGAATAGCTATTCTCAAACACGCTACATGAACGTCATTATGCTAGAATAATACAATAAAATGGTTATTCTAATAACAAAGGCATAAAATTACGTAAAAAATATAATTGTTCAAAAAAATAATTAATTTAATACACACATGCAAATTTTATACGACGTAATCATTCTGATTCTTCTTCACTACTACTGATATGTCGACAAATTAAGGGGTGGAAACCATCATAAAAGTAAGTGAAGTACAAAGGCTTACGACACCACGAACATAAGATGAGCGCAATACCACCACAACCACATTTAATCTTGCGAATCTGACCAGGAAAGCAAACTTCGTTTACATTTTGAAAAACTGTTCTGTTTGGCGTTAATTTGGCTGCAAACCACGCATACTCTAACATATCTGAAAATATTGGCCCGGACATTTGATGGTAGATTAAATAATTTATTTTGACAGCATCGTCTCTGCTATTTATTCAGCGGTGTTGTTGAAATAGACAAGTACTATTTTGCAGTCGTTTGATAAGATTTTTTACTTGTCTATAAAAATGAACGTCACACGGTTGGCAATAAGGTGTACAATCTGCTGGAATAATTTTTAATTTGCAGGTTGGATCGTTGTCCTCGTTGATGAAGGTCGAGTCAAAGTGGAAGAATCAGTTTGGCTTCCCCACGAATCAATTATTAAAAGGAAATCCGCCTGCCTCACGCACGGTTTCAAAACTTTTTCAAGAAATTCATTAAACAATTTCGAAGTTAATTTCCCCGATGTCAATGCAGTGACGGTAACATTCTTATAAATGCTTGTCAGTTCGTTGATATGTGTTTGAATTCGTGGCCCAAATTTACCAGTTTGTTCTTGTAAACAAATGAAGACATGTGGAAGCAATTCACCAGAAGCTGTCGTACAATATTGCGCGGTGTATGAATGGCTTACTTTATTCGAGTCTCCCAAATATACATGAACCATTTTATCTTCCATGTGTGACAGCGTTCGATTTACACCAACACGGTACTCACAGCCAGTTTGATCTGTGTTAATCACAAAATCTAGATCGTAGTTTAGAATCACTTTTGACACTTTCTATTGGAAAAGTTTTACAGATTCCATGAGAGCCTCTGGTGATTTCATTCCTGTTTGTTTGATATATTTGGTGACCTTTCGCTGTCAAATCCAACCTCTTTTTTTGAAATCCCTCACCCACTGGGTTGATGCAGTAAATTTAAAGTGATCATATTGTATCGCTGCAGCTAATTCTCATTGTTGAAGCGTTCGTGTGGTAACAGGCTTCATACTTTTTCTCGCTTTAACAAATCGATTGTAAGTCCACTTGTCAATCATATTCCATTTGTCAAAAGATGTTTGTAATGTTTGTAGGAAACAGGTAAGAGAGTTAACACAGTGTTTACGTAGCGAAAGCTTTATTTCGACTCTGATACCGGCGTACAATCTTGGAGCTTATCCACACTTCACGAGTGTGAGGTGGGAATACGTGCAGAGACACTCGTTGCTCACACGCCTATTCTACAATGTTCCTCCGTTTTTTATTTCTTGTTCCCAAATTTTCAGTATGCCTTTGTGTTTTAACGCTCTTCCCCCACGATTCTTTAGGATCTCCAACGACCACTTCGAGTGTTTCCTCGCCATATTGATCATTTTTATTTTCGATTCCAACGGACCTGTGTCATGCCACGAGGTCGTTTTTGGGATGGACAATATTCACTATGCGCAGACTCTGAAGATGATGTCGATGAAGATTTTATTAGTGAATAATCGGGGGATATAGCTATTGTTTGGCTTCCGTCGGAAATTCCCATCTTCTCATTTTATAAAAATAATTCTTCCGTTTTTATCAAGTCCGCATCTTCTATGGTTGTTATCATTTGTTCGACCATCTTTTCGACGAAAGCGATTGATTTCGTCGATGGATTTTCACTTCCGGCATCGAAAACGATATTCCTCTGACGCAAAGTTTGAACACATTCATACATAGCATCGGTGACGTCTTTTTTTGAATGAATGAATTCGTAATTAACGATTTCACTCTCCGAAAGGGATGGATTCCGGGCTCCCGAAGTACTTGAACGGTCTTCTTTAATTGCACCAACAATATTTTCACAGTGAATAAGTCGCTTCGTCGAGAATTGTAGCGAAACTGATGGTATAGAACACAGATACAGGTTCTATATAGCACTATATGGATTACCTGACCGAAAACTGGTCTTTACCTGTGACGGAACAATGAAAAATATCCCTCCGGCCAAACCTTGTAAAGACACAAATACCTGGAATATTGCATACGCTGGTCCACCTGCAGGATTTTCTATAACACATAAATACCTGGAGTATGTACTCTGATTTTTCTATGAAATAACGACAAGTACCTATAAACACTGACTTGCGCATGCAAAGTCTTATAAGAGATTGAAAAAATATATGAAAAATGAATTGGAAAAAAAAAAAAAAATTGAGAAAAAAACGTACGTCGACGCAAGCCGTGAACCTTCAGCGTTCTAGTCCGTCGTCTTACTGTGTCAGCTGCGCAAGCTCTTGGTTTACACGTCCACGCTTAACGCTCACGTGCGAGCCGAAACGGCCCCCACTCTGCTAAAAACTCTGAAATTTTCAAATCGCGGTATCTCAGCAACCAAGGCCAATTCGATCAAAAATAAAAAACGACGTTAATTTAGAGGCTTTAAATTTTCACCACGGGAAGCGGGAACCCAATCCGCATCATCGGAGGTACCTAATCCCCTTGTAAGCTCGCTAATAGGTTACCCTTCATGTTCACAGTCTTTATTGCAATAGCTTAGTTCGGTTTGCTAGATGTTGCAATCGGAGAAATTAGTATACGAGAAAAACTACGAGATGTGTAGAAATGATCTTGGACATGTAAGTCTTGATGAACAAAACCAATTATTGCTGTCAATTTTTCAACCTGTAGCTTGGGCCCTCCTCAGGACACTGTTTATTGTATCATCCACACAAAACACATGAATTTATGAGCGTACTCGTGTGGGTCAGATAGTAACACTGGCAATGTTTGGCAGCGAAAATCCCTGTTCTAGATCTGAAGATGTGTTATTAACAATTCATCGACTATCGAAACTGATTGGTTCCGAAAACCCACTTCATCACAAAAGTACCTTAATTCCAATTTGCACCATCCTTGACCTTACAAAATCTGAACTATAATGAATTTGGTCCACAGAGGAATAAAGTTGACAAATGATTGTTATCATGATAAGGATTTGAAGATTATACGAAACGTGTTGTTGAAGAATAGTTATGCAGCTAATCTATTACATAAGACCATTACATCTAGATGTGCGAAAAGATTATATTTTGACAACAACAATTCTTTTTATTCTGCCTGCAACAATAATTTGCTAAGTTTTATCTCAATACCATATGTTTCTGTATTGTTTGAGTCACCAAATCGGAATTTTCAGAAGTACGATGTACAATGTCTAATCAAAAATTTGACCTACTTGCGACTACTTTTTAATTCTGGAAAAGTCGTCTTCTGGCTATAAGGATAAACGAACATAAAAACAACATCAGAGAGCCTGATAACCATATACGGCTTTATCAAAACATCCTGTTCAATTTCAACATAGCATTGACTATGACAGTGTGAAAAATTTGCATGAAGAGCTACGGTATTGTAACCGCTCAATCCTAGAAATATGCAATATTGTTAGTCACACGGACTCGTTCAATCTGAGACAGGAAATAAAAGAAATAAATAACACCTATATTGATCCAATTATTGATGCGAATCTCTAGGATAAGTTACCGATTGTATGAATAAGTTATTTGTTGTGCTAGTTTCGTCTCTGTATTCTATTTCCTCCTGTGTCTTCCTATCCATCGTTTTCTTCCGCCCGGAACATCGTAGTGAACGCATATTTTAATTCTGTGGATTGAATCTCGAAATAAACATTTCCCAACTTGATAGAGAGCTGGCAGGGAAGAAGGATGGGAGTAGCAAAATTACCTCGAAAATGGTTTTGACCAGTTCAATAAAACTCCGTGTTATTTCTAAGCTTTGACTTTTTGTAAATGCGGGTGGGGCATATTCTCAGATGGCTACTTTATTGATACTGTACATTTTGTAGATACATAATTTTCTTATGTTTATTCTTTTTTTCTAGTTAATGTTTCAAATGTGAGACGTGTCCATGGTCCTTCGTGTATAATTCAATGTTGAATTTATATAGTTATAAGTTACCATAATGTCATGCAAAAAAATTGAATCTTCACGAGGCGATGTTAAAATTTGTGCAAAGTCAGTAACGTTCTTTTATGGTTACTATCTGACCCACATGAGTATGTTTGTAAATTTATCTGGTTAGTGTAGATGATATAATAAATTATGTCCCAAGAAGGAGTTAAACCACAGGTTAAAGAGTCACCAAAAAAAATCGGTTTTCTTCATATTTGTCTTTGATTTATTTTGTGTTGGTTTTATAGGACGACTTTATCGATTTGATAGATAGATACTTATTGCTATAATCTATTTTGTAAGTAGCAAACCGTTTTGCGTAAAATTTTCACCAACGTGTTCCTGATGTCTATAAGACAAACAGAGGCTATGTTAGTCATGTAAAATGCATGCTCGTCAATATCCGTTCGTTTGGATAAAAGAGTAATAGTAATGCTATAAATACATACATTCTGAAGACGCATTGTACAGTTTCAAAGGTGGATTCTGATCGATTCAAGCCCACCGGTATCGTTTGTGACCATACGTTCAACCTGCTTAGCAGACCATCTCTTCAACTTGCTTAGTAGACGCAAAGGGTCTTGAATAGGGGATAATACGCATCGGGGAATGTACATTTTTAAACTCGCAACTACCATACACACATACTATGCGCGTGGGTTGGGGTAATTGGTTGTATATAGATCTATATTCAGACGTAATTAGTAAACTGATTAGTTAATATAACTATTGAAACTCCAAGGTACACGAATAGACCCGAGACGTATACCCAACTCGAGCGCCGGCTTGATCGCACTACACCTACCTGCGTGCTCTCGCTAGAGCTGCCGTGGTGGGGGTAAATGAGCGGGTCCACGTCACTTCACTTCAAAAAAAAGAAAAAAAATCCGTCAAGTCACGGATCTTTGCACCATTCAAAATATCCGTAGTACTATGTGAAAAAAATACCATTTCAAGGGTTTTGAAATTTTCAAAAATGGCGGAGTTAGAGCTATGTGAATATTTGTAAACCACTGTTGCACGGCTATGTTTGAGAATTCATATCTCCGAAACTAGTCATTGGAACGGACTGCCACTGCAATCATTCTTTTGGTAAAAGAATACGTTTCGATACAAAAAATTTTATTTCGTAACAAAAAATTTCTTTCAATTTTTTTTTTACCGTTTTCTTTATTTCCCTGCCGTTTCCGCGGGACTACCAACAATTCATGGAGATAATTTTTTTCAAATACCTGTATCCTTTCACTTCAAACCAAATAAAAATCTATGAAGAATATACCTGGGCCGAAGAAAAAAAAAAAGAAACGTTTCGTCGCGAGTCACTGTGCGCGCTGATCCACGTCGGCGTTACTCCCGCGAGCTCGCTGAATTGCGTATAGTGGAGTTAAATTTCATTTGATGCTTTTCTACTCACCCAAGCTATCAATTCTACGAAAGTAGTTGTTCAACCACCTTAGCCCTTCCGTATCCGTCTACTGGTCATCCTTTCTCGGAGTTATAAATACCTGTTCTGAGAATTCGGAGCCACCAAATGCACGAAATCTAATCCTTTTACCTATATTGGGATTTAATCCCTCAATCTACGAGGTTGTTTTGAAAAGGGAAATTATCAAACGATAATTCTTTATGAAAGAATGTAAATTCAAAAATTGGTGATTTCGAAAAATTAACAACGGAGCCAGGAATCGAACCTGGCGTCTAGAGATGCTTGACCGGAGCCTTAGCCTCCACTAGACCACCTAGATAATTGTTTATGACAGGAAGGATTATAGGTTTCGAAGAATTTGTTGTTTCGTACGGCCCAAGCGGACCGGAACAGTCGATCGAGGTCAAATTGGTCCTTTGTGCGTGACCCACGTGTGAAAATTGAGTTCTTTTTTGTGCCGCACACACGCAGTGCAACAATTGCACCAAGTTGCCTACGCCTGCTCAAGGGCATATTGTGTCACGGACAAAGGACTAAATTGACCTCGATCGACTGTTCCGATCCACTCGGGTCGTACGAAAGAATAAATTCTTTGAAACTTATAGTCCTTCCTGTCATAAATGTTGATGGTTTGATAAATTCCCTTTTCAAAACAACCTCGTAGATTGAGGGATTAAATCCCGATCAAGTAAAAGGATTAGATTTTGTGCACTTGGTGGCTCCGAATTCTCAGAACAGTATTTATAACTCCGAGAAAGGATGACCAGTAGACGGTGTGCGAGATATCGGGCTAGATTTGGTCACGTGAGGCTGGCCAGGATTGCCAGTACACGAAAATTCAAAATCCGCATGTACGGAGCTGCTGAGACCAAGCGAGCCAAAAGACGATTAGTCGGTCACCAACCACCTATCTGAAAGGACCGCATCATTTCTTATATATTTCACACAAACTGATTATCCCGTTGCCGAGTAGTCTGGAGGACAGGAGATATTCGTGAGCAAGAAGAAGGAACCTGGCCTACAAAGAAGACCCCGGGGTTCCCAGTAGCTCTGTGTTGTTTTGTTTTGTCCCTTTTATTATTTATACATATTTATTTCGTTCTTTTTTTTTTGGTTCCGCTCTTTTTAATTCTCTTTTGTGACGCCTATTGGCTCATTTTATCTTTTATAACCTTAAACCCGGCCATTTTTTTTGTCGTTAGATTTTAGTTATACATGGATCGGCCATTATAAATTTATTTATTAAGTTATTCTGTCCTTCTATTTTTTGTGCCTGCTATATCTTTTGTTACGACTATTAGCGTTCTTTTCGATTTTACAATCGGACACGCCCATGTTAGAAAGATAAGTTTACCTTTTTCTTGTTCTGTAGTGTATGTAGTTCAATAATAAATAAAACGAGGTGGCTATTTTAACTTTAGGTACGACCCGCTTACAATATTATAATTACTGACAGAAAATCATAAAGAATCATTACAACGGATACAGAAGGGCTAAGGTGGTTGAATAACTATTTTCGTAGAATGGATAGCCTGGGTAAGTAGAAGAGCATCAAATGAAACTTATTTCCACTATACGCAACACAGCGAGCTCGCGAGAGTAGCGCCGACGTGCATCAGCTCGCGCGGTGACACACGACGAAACATTTCTTTTTTTTCCTCCGGCCCAGGTTTTTCTCTATTAAACAGGTGCCACAGTGGGGGATGCAAATAATTAGATAGCCACGTAGGTCACTATTGTACAATCGTATTATTTATTGACATCATAAAAGAAAATGTTTGATAGAACGATGTGCGTCGTACAAAGCAGCGGTAAGAACTGGACGCCGGACACGAGCAGTGAAAAACGATATGTATATGATCGAAGAAGCACGCGAGAGGGAAGCACGTTACGCTCGTTATACCGTGAATCCCACGCGGCGCGAGTTATGAATTTTAACTGCGTTCGCCAATATTCTCCATAAATTTTTTTTTTTTAAGGTTGAAGGGAAATGATACAGGTATCTGAAAAAAATTATCTCCATGAATTGTTGTTAGTCGCGCGGAAATGGCAGCGAAATCAAAAAAAAATAAAAATAATAAAAACGTAAAAAAAATTGAAAGAAATATTTTTTTTTAAATGAAATTTTTTGTATGGAAGCGTATTCTTATACCAACAGAATGATTGCAAGATAAGTCTGCTCCGATGAACAGTTTCGGAGATATGAATTTTCAAACATAGCGGTGCAACAGTGGTTTACAAATATTCACATAGCTGTAACTCCGCCATTTTTGAAAAAAATTAAAAATCCTTGAAATGGTATTTTTTTTTTACATAATACTACGGATATTTTGATTAGCACAAAGATCCGTGACTTGACAGTTTTTTTTTTATTTTCTAGCTAAGTGAGGTGCACCCGCTCATATGTGGAAATAATACGCACGATCTGTACTTTACACTTAGCCAACTCACTTTGAATTGTGCGGTGTGAGGAAGGCGATCGAGAGGTCAAGTTGATGCGCGAAGCGTTCGAGGAGAAGCCCATATAGTCCAGATGTTAGGGAGTAAAAAAGACTTGCCCTACAAAAGATGGGTAGGAAGGATTTAGATATATGTTATTTAGTGCCGGGTGCTGATGAAAAACCCAAGATTTTGACTTGGTTTGGGGGCGTACGCCATTTTGGATTGAAGTCTCAAAAAATTCTTTTTTGAAAATTATTCCTGAATTTTTCATTCTACGGTAAAAATGTGCAATAGATATTTGGATAAGACTAAATTCCGTACAACTTTTGTATAAACACTTTTTTCGTAAATATGATGTGTAACGAGCTAATTAGAAGAAAACAATTTTTCGTACCTTTTATCCAACATGGCAGACCGCGCCGACACGCTTCCCTAAAGTCAAAATCATGGATTTTTCATCGGCGCCCACAACTAGGTAACATATTTCAAAATCATTTCTCCCCCGATTTTTGTAGGACAACAACGTATTGACTGGAGTAGATAGTTTTTGTCTAAGTTAGTATCGGGTTTTTAAATTTAAAAAATCATGTTTTAACTGTATTTCGCATACTATGAGCTGAAAAAAAAAATCCGATCGCCCATTTTCCGCGGAACGCGATCCTATCATTATTTTTCCGATATTTGAACATAGAACGCAGAAAATTAGAGTTACCGGAAAAATTAAAAAATCAAACAACTGCAAATCGTAAACTTCAAATTGGCACAATTTTTCTGGAACGATTTTTTTAAACATGTACTTTCAGCCCGCCATACATTATTTTTCCAAAATTTACCGTGAATAGATGTTGGACAATATTTTGGAAAAATGTTCACTCTACTGCTACTGGAACTATTCACACATCAGACTTACAAAAAAATTTTGGTGCAAAAAATTTAGAGAACTCAGTTTTCTTCAAATTTGTGTCAAAAACTTCTATTATCGTAAGGTTAACTGTTGAGGAATCATTTCGAAAAAACAGATTTTTTGTAACTTTAATCCAAGATGGTAGATTGGGCACGTACCTCCCCCCCCCCCCCCCCTCTTCGCCATTCAGGTCGGAAACTTGCATTTATTTTTCATCGATACCCGGAAATAACATATATCAAAATCACTACTACCCCACCTTTTGGGGGCAAATACTCCTATTGACGGGACTACTGGCTGGAGATACTTTTTTCTCGTGTTTCAGTACAAATGTAGATAGATGTCTAATTGATGATTCTGTGGAGCTCTTGATTAACAAAGTAGCCCATAGCTAAGCAAATCCCCACGCAGTGTTCTAATCGAAAGATCTCAACGTGACCGTGTACCTAGCACCGAGTATTATCGAGGAGCGAAATCTTTCCTTACTGAAACGATTCCAGGTTCTTTTTTTTTTGCTGATAGATAACACCGCAATACGGCGAGATCCTAAACTCCAGATTTTATTTTAGTTTCTATCTTGTGTGACGTGGCGTTTTAGAACGGCCCATCACAAGGGCACGCAACTGTAAGAAACTCCCGGAAAACGTGACGGTTTCTATTGGGACTTGTTCATTTTGTTGAAACCTGCATCGCTCAATTGCCTCATTGCGTTTAAGATTCGAGTATTCCTCCAATAATTTTACGATTTCCTTGATTTTATTTTTCAGTTGGTTGTAATTTGCGTACTAACTTGTAGGCTTCCACATTTGCGTTTCGTAGTAGCATGGCAGCCTGTTTTGCAGATGGCACATCGTTTGCTGTAAAATAGATTCCAAGTCTTGCAACGTATATATTCCAATCGTCATTGTGAATTCGGAATTTGCTTTCATTGAATATTTTATATTTTGGCGCGGTTGTAATTCGCTATCAACTTAACACAGAACTACGCACATACTTTTGTTAGTAGCATGGCAATGTGTTTTGCAGACAGCACATTGTTTGCTGCGAAATGAAGTTCTAATTTTTCAATGTATAAATTATCCCAACTGTCTTTGTGAATTCGAAATTCGGTTTTCTCGTTGGGGTCCATTTTAAATCTTTTATTTTCACCAGGTCGGTTTCCACTGTCTTTTCTCACTATGCTGCTTCCATGAACCGTATTTTTGAATTGCTATTTTTTCACTTCTGTCACTATTTTTACTAGCTTAAAAGATTTCCACTTCCCTTGTTTTACTGTTACCTGCTGGCTTTTGTATGTATGCTATAGAAAGCTTTCTCAATTCTCTGATGGATATTAATTCGAGTGCCATACATCATCTTTACGTATTGTATCATAATTTGAATGAGATCTGGTTTTCTCAGAGAATAAACCTACGAATATCTGGTTAATAGGAAACTTCTCCCTTTTTGTCTAAGTTGAAGCTAGAGGACAGATGAAAATTTTAATACAGTCCACTCAAGCCTGTCAAAAATTTTACAGCAGACAACCATATTTTGATCCGAAATTTTTCCAACCGACCCTATACAAGATTGTTAGAATGGTAGGCTCACTGAAAATATGGCATTATTTTCCAATAAAATCACTGAACGTTGCTGTAAAATGCACATGTATGTCAAAATATAATCCTGCGGAGGACCAGAAAGAATGACTCTCAGGTAGGTTCCAGATCACGATGAGAGATAGCATACTGATCAGAATAAAACGCAAAACCCTTACAGTATTTCGGATGAAACAAAGTGAAACGGAATTTATCATCCGAACCATAGCCGAAGTTTCAAGAAAAATGATTTCAACCAACGCGACTCCTCGTAACTAATAGCTGTTTAAGTTTTGCATTTTTTATAGGTTGAGTAATTGTCGTATGACCTGTATAACAAAATATATAAAGATTTTATTTGATGATGTTATGTTTCATGAGCTCGGAACGCATAAGAGGGGGAAGTTCTTGAAAAGCTGGTGTGTTTGTAATCAATTTTCCGTCCAAAAACATCTCAAGAACCAATGAACAGATTTTAATTATTTCGGTAGCAATTACGTGGCTCTTCCGAGCTCAAATCCGATTAGATTAGAAGCAAAATTGGCCGCGCTTTTCTTAGATGATTTGCACGAACACACATTTTTTCAAACGACAAGCTTAAAAGCGTATGGACAATTCTAATGATAATTCATCTGTTGGTTCATCTCATTCAAACTTAGGAGTGATTAGATTTCGAATAAATTCAGATGAGCCATGTCAAGATTTGGAAAAATCTTAAAATCTGCTTCCGAATATTTTATTTTTCCTAACAACTAAAAAGCAAGAAGTTCTGGTATTTCCAAAAGTAAAAGTTTTCTAGACGATTTGTTCCAAATTAAGATTTTTTTTTTATGTCCATCTATCTTACCTCTTGCATGCGCTTGCCGTACGAGTTCTGCAAAATCTTCGAGGTTTCCAAAAATCGGATCGATGTCTGTGAAATTCGTAATGTCGTAACCTCCGTCGATCTGCGGTGACGTAGCTATCGAGTTTAGCCAGATCGCTGTAATTCCTGTTTCTCGCAAGTGATCGAGCCGAGAAATAATACCTTGCAGATCACCCACGCCATCATCATTACTGTCTTGGAATGATTTAGGGTAGATTTGATAGATGGATGCGGTTGTGAACCAATCATCAAGAATTACTGCTTCAGTATTCGTAATTGGCGTTGTTGTTTCAGGTTCTGTTACATCGGCTACTTTATTACACAGAACAACCGCAGCGCTTGCCGTCAGTACGACCGAGTTAACATTGATTGTCGTTCTAGATCCGAAAAGTATTTATAGATTAGAAAATACCACTATGCTTAACAATAGCAGTAAATTTATAGAATTTTAGATGTTGGTTGATGACTTTACCCTGTTTCCACCAAAGAGTTTGCACTCGCAAGGCATATAGTAACATTTTCAGTCGGGAAATTTGTCAATGCAGTTAGATTTACATTAGCAAAATGGACTCCAAAATTAGCTAATATGGCATAGCTTTCATACCCTTCCAACTCTCGAACGATTGCCAGCACCTGCGTAGTCAAAATAACAATATAAGTGCAAGTAAGTGCATGAATCCCAGAGGGATAATAATACTAAAGAATATTTTAACGTTGCTCTGAAACTCAAATAAAACTCATTTACGAAGAAGCACCACACCGGGTATTAGTGTTGGACATAATTGATCACTTTCAGTAATTAATTAAATTCAAATTACAAATTACAATTCTAATTAGTGCTTGAACTTTTTATAATTACAAATTGTAAATTCAATCGGTAATGGAAATTTTATTGATTACAAATTACGAATGTAATTAGTAATTATAACTTTTTTGTTTTCAACTTACAATTGTAATTAGTACGGAAAATTTTTCTAATTACAAAATACGAATCTAATTGGTATCGGAAAATTTTCTTATAACAATACAGAAATATAATTGGTATCATAAATTTTTCCAATTACAAATTATAAGTGTCATAATTGTCGAAAATTTTTCTAATTACAATTGTAATTAGGACGTCAGATTTTCTGATTACAAATAACAAATATGATTGATAACATTTTTCCAGCCAAGTACATTTCGGAAATGCAAGTAAAAATATTTTCCGAGCTAATTACATTGTTGAAATGTAATTGAAAACATTTTTCGCGATAAATGCATTTCGGAAAGATAATTAGAATCATTTTTCGAGCTGATTAAAAGAATTTAGAAAATCACGATGACCTTGATGTCTGTGAGATGTCTCAATCCATTAAAATTCATTATTAACCAAATAAAGCCCCCCCATTCGTACCATAAATTTTTGGTGTATTTTTTGTCGCAACGCCTTAAACTTTTATTGGGTTATTTACAAGTAACATTCTGAGAAACTCACTTGTATGTAGTAGGATGAAAACTTAAAATTATTAGTAATTACTCGAATATCCTAATTTAGACTCGCAAAAACACGCAAATAAATACAAATTGGTGTATTCGAGTTGTATGGCTAATTTCGAGCACACATAGGTATATTCAAGAAAGTAAGGGTGACTTAGATTATATATCGGTATATCCAAATTTTAATAAAAGAGTAATTTCGAACATATCTGGGTATATCCCATTATGTATAAGTGCTATGATGCTTAATATGGCAGAGCATGTGTGAATTAGTTCATACTCTACTGTTCATGTGATACCGAACCTATAAATTAACTTGATGAAAACTTACCTACGCTTATTAATACACACATACTTTGACAGAGTAGGCCCCTCCGTCATGCGATATTAGATAAAACTCACACCGTATGTAATCTGAATACCTCGTACACACTCATATGTACCGATACTAATTTGAAATCACCCATACAATCCAGATAAACCACTATATAATTGAATCACTCGTACATACCGAGACATACCTGGATATACTAGAAAATACCTATATAATTCTGGATATACCGATATTCAATCGATATCACCCAATCTTACTCAAATATGTCTATTGTAACGTGACATTTCTCGACCTAGTCGAGTAGCAGTCCGGGAAGGTGTTTCGGCAGAGGCCTGAGTAGCTCAGTGGTCGGAACAATCGCCCGGAAAGCAAATGGCTTCGGGCCACAAATCCCAGTCCAGTCCAAGCCGTGAAACATTTTTTCTGGACCCACCGGAAATGAACGTCACAAGATGGCACCCATTGTGGGGTCTTGAGAAAAAATCCGCTGAAAATTTAAGATGACGAATTGCGGCCTCGCGGAAATATCCGCCGGGATATTTTAGTTCAATATTTGATAACAGCGAACAGTCGCAGATTATCGTCTACAGCGGCTGGAGAAGAGGAGAGAGTGAAGAGACACGCCTGAGTCCAGCGTTGTGTACAGCTTTTACGAATAAGCGACACTGAGGTATCTCGCTTACCTCGTGTATAGAAAATAAATACAAAGGGTGGCGATTAATATTGAATGAAAATCACGACTTACGCTACGGAGCAACCAATATACCGGGTGTCAAATGAATACACCGGTTATATTTGCGTACTATATCTACGATTTCGCTAATTTCACTTCGCTGCTTTTTGAATTTTGATTCTAGAATTTGTGTTTCAATTGATTCCTTGCTATGATTTTGTATAATGACCTTGTTCGCAGATTGGTAGCTGACTTTTTTTTATTGTTGCAGGTGCAACAATTATGTTTTTTCAGCCCGAGACCTTTATTTTCAATCTTTGTTTTCGAATTTTTGTGAATTTTTGTCTCACTTTACCATAATTTATGCACATGGTTCTTTCGAACGGAGATGCACTATTTATGCCTTGAATTTTGCATACCATCTTGTTCTTTTGCTTTTGCTCCGACTATCGTTTATACGTAACACTCTTACTCGTTTGACTTTGGTGGGTTTTTTCGACTACGGGTTTGAAGCACTCCAACCAAGAGCGGGCAAACTACCACCAACGTTTGGTAATGGCCGACATGAGATAGAGCGGACGATGAGGAAACAAGGACTGTGCAAAAGGCTGTCTATAACCGAGTAGCGGACAAACGGTGGCTGTCTCCTGCAGTAGTAGAAACATCTTCCCGTTAATGTAACGATTAATTGGGAAAGGAATAGAGTACAGTAGTAGCGCAATTTGAAGATATCGAAATTAGTGGCAGAAACAAAAAAGGTGATTCCACAAAAGGGAGACGAATGGCAGAGAGTACAGTCAGTGATAGCTACGGACTTTTGATTTCCAGTAGATTGCGAGGGTCTGAGTACGAAGATCTGCCGAGAGCCATCCGGGCTACGGTGACCCTAGATTAGATCCTCAGAGTATCATGCGGGTTCACTCAGAATAATTCGCAGCTAGCACCAGAGAACTGGAGGGAGTACCTACCAACAATCGAATGCTGGGACTGTTGGGAGAGGGGCCATTCCTGTACCGCCTACCGGGAGAGTATGCAGAGACAACCTGAGAAGCTCCCGCCCAGACCACCTACGGCAACCTAAGCCTAGCAAGCACCTTTAGAAGGAGATCTGACACCAGTAGAAGCCCCAGTCCCACAAGCTGCTCCAAGGGCAATAGTGGAGGTAGTGGAAGCAGAAAAGGGAACCCTGCGGGAGTAAATTGAGCTACAAGTACGAGCGTTAAGGAGCTTCATATGCTGGCAAGCTTCTATATGCGACATATACCGAGGGTGCCGCCTCCTAATATAAACAGAGTGTACAAAAATAACCAAACGGAGATTGAAGACTAAGTAAAATCTCATTGAATGTGGCATGTTCTTCTTTGCTTTCTTAATGGTCCCGGGAAAAGAGATATTGTATAGCGATTAAATTATTTCAGGTTCGTCAGCGAATCTGGACTCTTACACGGGAGAATTGCTATCTAGATTGGGGATGAGGAATTCTCTATCAATTTCGATTTTTCTTGTTTCAGCAAAGCGCAATTGCGTTTAAAATACTTTGAGCTATCGGTCACTTCACGGGGTTCAGCTCGCGGAATACAACGCTGGCGCTATAGCACCATTCCGTCTAGGCGGAGGAGGGTAGTTGTAACGTGGCATTCCGAATGCACGTTACCAGCAGCTCCCTGAACCTTAGTCGGAACAGAAAATTAGCATTTTTGCAAAAGCAATTACGTTAGATTACAAAAAGAGCCCCACAACGAGAATCACGCATTCGAAATTCCGTAAGGGACAAATTACGTGATTTCGAATAAGGTTTATCATAGGCTTCATGTGTCTTTTTGTTTTTTGAGGTTTGAAGGTACCAAGCAGAATTCGTCGACGGTTTCAAAGGAATTAACTATTAGCACAATGGTGCTAAATTCTAAGGCAGGTCGATAAGGTTCTTATCTGGTTCTCTTATCTGGACACAACACAGATCCCAGCAGCGAGGGAGTCCAAAGCGGAAGAGAATCCAGCTGGTGACCGCTGAGCCTCAGGCCTCTTCCCGCCTTTTTTCTCTTACACTGCTCATTGCGAAATTTGGCGGTTCAACTAGCGCCAGGGTAGCACCTCAGCCCACTAAAAGCAGGATCGCGGAGAACTTGCGCTAACGAGGCATTTTCGATATATCGATAAGCTCTGCATCAAAATGTTCTCTCAGGTGCGTATCAAATTGCACAATAGGCAAAATTGATTTTCAAATCGATTGTTGCGAATTCTTGTAACACGTGACGTCACTGAAGAGTGACGCAGAGATAACGGTTAACGACTCTAAAGTGCCAGCAATGTTACACCAGATGAACGTGCCAGGTGAAGGTCAAGGTAGGTTAACCGTATCATTTAATTCCATGAATTTGATTGTGATCAGTACGCGCACGGTATATTACACTCTGTCATTCTCCTCTCGCTAGTGCTCACGCGACTATCACCTACCAACTGATATTTTTTTTCTCTTTTCAGCGTGCGCTATGCCTTTTTCTGTCCCCACTACCAAAATAGATACACAGGGCTTCAGTAACTGCCTGCCACGGAGTGCGGAGGACCGCCGTTCATTACAATCAATGCCCCTACACCCTCGAGTTATGTGTTATGACGCGCGCGTACTGTACTGTTATCCGCCAGAGCGTGGGTCGATTCAGATCAGCCAACTTAAAAAACTACCATCTCCTTTGTCTGCTCATAATCGAATCTATTGAATCAATTAAGGCATGTCAACCTCCCCTTCGAATATCAGATTTGTAATGAACTCACAAGTACTTGGTCAAAAATGAAGCCTTCAACAATTACAAGAAGGCCAGATAAATTTTAACTATATCACTTCAAAATTTTCAACAGAGATTCTTTTGAAACAGTTTTTGACCTAAGACCGTGACGCCGTTTGCTGCAAAAATAATGCAAAATCCACAAAGAATCGTATTCTTAAACTCTTTAACCACTTTAATAAAGCCGTTTGCGATCCAACTGTGAAATAATTATCTTCAAATCATTTGATTTGATGATGCGTTGCTATGATAGTTTTGAGCACTTTCTCAAAATTACGTGATTTTAAAGTACATCTGTCAAAATTCAATTTCTGACTGTGCAAGCTACCTTCATTTCCTTACGAGGAGAACCTATCAACTGTAACCCACGGATTTGCATCATAAAAAAATAATGAAAAAAAAAACATGTGTGCAGTTCACATGTGGTATAAGTGAAATCTTCAGAAATTATACTGCGAGAGAATGAGGAGAATGCAGTATCAAGAGTGGAATAATTATTCGTTCCATCGATAGTCGTTTTATTTCGTTACATCGATAAACGTTTCATTTCGTTTCATCGAGTTTCAAATCACGCCCATGCTAAAGAAGTTTTCACCAACGGCGCTAAAGAAGTTATCACTTTCATAAACGAGTACATATTTCGGCTTAAGGTTGATTCTCACTATAGGCGCAGACCGTCATGTAACGACAACGGAACGTATTGGCACCGGCACGACAGTTTTACGCGTATATTCACACTGTACACTGTACCGCACGGACCGTCACGTGAAGGCAACGGAACGTCCCGGTGTCGGTACCAGTGCTGCCAGAAAGCGGGTAAAAAGTACCCCTTCCACAGATCCCGCGCATGATTTCACACAACGTCAACGGTGCACGTCGGTGTGTCGGGATGGCGACGGAAGCCGAACGATGCCGAGTCAGCTGACAAATCGAGGGGAAATGTTCCCCTACCAAGCAATGAAGAGAGCGCACACACACAACGTCACACAGCTGTCACACAGTGTGTGATGCGCGCAAGCTGCTAGGGAAGGGGTACTTTTTACCCGCTTTCTGGCAGCACTGGTCGGTACGATAGTTTTATGCGTATGTTCAAATTGCAGCTGCAATTATCGGTCAGTTAAGATTTTGCAGTCGTAATGAACTAATCATGGAGTACCTATGAACTAGCTCTCATAGCCTTAATTCTAGACGAAGACCAAACCAAGAAGTCAAAAGAACGTATTGAATCTCAAAACAACATTCTTTTACAATTTTTGTTATAAATAATAAATAATTCATGTTGCCTGACTGGTTCAGGTGACATCATTTTCCTTCAATGTAGTATCGCTTTACCTCAGGTGGTTCATTACGTACACTTGGGGACAATGAGTCTGAGATGGCTAATTTCTTACACTAGACAATTATGTTCGTAACACAGTGAAATCTACAGCGCCAGAGTGGGTCAAACACAAAACAAATTCAATCGCAATGAACATGAAATAACACTTGACCATCGATTCTAACCTTGGAATACGGCGGGAATAATAACTTGTTGGATTGACACGTATTCTAAGGCTAGATTCGACGGTCATGGGTTATGTTACGTTTATTGAGATTGAGTTTGTTTCGCGCTCGGCTGACTGTGGCGCTGTAGGTTTTTTTGTGTTGCCAACTTAACTGTCTAGTGTACAGAATTAGCCGTCTCAGATTCATTGTCCCCAAGTGTACAATGCCTTGCACGATTCTACATTTCAAATAAATTTTTCTCGATCCATTTTAGCTCCGTTTCGTCCGTCTTGTACCGTTTTCATGCTTAAACTGGTTGGCAAGCACCAACAGGTACCGTAGCAGACCGTTAAAACATTTTTTGCAGCAATGTCGATCGGACCCGGTCCGTGCCATTGACGGAATGCGTGGGTCGTTGCTGATTAGTGTGTGCAGTAGTATTGAAACCCATGATACTAAGTTTTGTCGTGCCGGTACGTTCTGTTGCCGTTACCTGCCAGTCCGTGCCGTATTCGCTGTGAGCCGCCGCTTGGAGGGAAGCTGCGAAACGATCGCGCGCGGGGTGGCGAGTAGTGAGTTGAGCCAGCGTGTATTGTGGTAGCATTTTGTATGAGAAATAATAAACAGTATGTGGAATTACACTTGTTGTGTTGTTAAGTGCGAAAATAACGGTAAAATTAGTGACTGTATATTTTACAAGTTTCCAACTGCATCACATAAAATAGGTCAAAGGCAAAAATGGATTGCTGCTGTAAAAAAAAAAGTAATTAACATAACCTTACTTTCGATGCCTTAGTTTTCTATATTTTTAAAACCAAGCCAACTATATTAATAGGTGAACTGTTATGCTATCTGCATGAAACACTATATAAATACTTAAGTATTATTGTTTTTTTCAGTCCTGATGTTCAAAGTGGACTCTAAAAACTCATCACGTAATATGTAATACTCGTTTCATTGGCAAGAAAGAATCAGATGATCCTGCGAGTTCAAGCTACGCGCCAACTCTATTCCTTCCTGTTTATCATGCAAAGCAAGTAAATAAAAGAGCTGTTTTAAGCAGGTAAATACATGAAAAACAAAAAAATAGTTATAAAATTGAATAATATATACATTTATATTCATATAATAACATATGTATCTATTAATTATAGGTACAATCGACTCATTAACCGAAGAAAGACTCTTCACAAGCATAACATCGGAGTGAATTGTGATACTGGAAATCAAGTTAATGACGACTCTAAAAATGTTGTCAATAATAGTGGACATGTACCTATGGATGTAAGCAGTGCCGAAGTAATTTTAAAAACTGATCAAGAGTGTCAAGTAGATTTTGTAAGTTCTGCTGGTATCGAACAAACAGAAACTTTCACTTGTAACAGATATATTTACATGACTAATTACTGTAATGTTGAAGTTCACACTGAAATACCGGACATTGCCACTCTCAAAACTACTGTGAATAGAAAAAAAATGAAAGATGAAGAGGTACAATGCGGCACATCGCTAACAGATATAGTAGATAAGTCGATTGGTTTTAACGAGGCTGTAGTTGAACGAATCCTGTCTATTAAAACATCCATGACTACGGATTTTTTCATTAAAAAATTATTTATTATATATTAATAGTATACATGACAGGGACTTCCGTTTCCGTTTGAATGTGAGTGACAGGTGTGCGAAAGAGTGCGAGAGAAAAGGCGAGAATTTAGTAGGATAGCAAAGGTGAGGAGAAAAGGAAATAGGGCAGAGAAGGAGCGGGAAAGACATAGACGGGAGGTCGGGTGAAGGGAATGGGGAGGCAGGGATAGAAGGGAAGGGCGGGTGAAAAAGAAAGAAGGGGGAGATTTTTGAGGTTAGGCAGAAAGAGCTGGCGGACGGCAACGATTCGGATAAGATAGGAAGAGGCAGTGACATCTAGGGAGTAAGAAGGGGGATAGAGTAGACAGGTAGGCGGCGGATAGATAAGGTAGGGAGCGGCGAAGGAGAGAAAGAGTATGAGTAACGCGGGTGGCCAAAAAGAAGGGGCGAACAGCGAAGAGGAGGAGAAAAAGAAAGGTAGGCCGGGGGCAGTAGCAGCGTTAGGGAGGGATAGGAGGCATAGCCTGGGATCGGCGACGGTGCTAGACTTATGGAAGAAAAAGCGGGAGGAGGAAGGGGAAAAAGGGGAGGAGGAGGTAGACGGGTTGCAGGAAAGAGAAAGAGTATTTGGGAAAAGCAGGAAAGTGCACCGGTCGCCGGAGGGTAAGACAGGGGAGGAAGGGAAGGCAGAGGGAGGGGGTATACAAGATATGCTAAGGTTGATTAGGGAAGAGCTAAAGATAGGTCTAGAGGAGGTCAAAGGGCAGGGAAGGGGGATCAGGGAAGAAATGGAAAAGATTAAAGGCGAAATGACTAGAAGGGAAGAGCAGTGGAAAGTAGAGAGGGGGGAGATGAAGGAAATGATAAGGGATCTAGGTAAAAGACTAGAAGAGGTAGAAGAGCGGAGAGGGGGGGAGATGGAAAGGGTAAAGGAGAGGCTGTTAGAATTAGAAAAGAAGAGTGCAGAAGGAGGGGGAGAAAGGCAGGTACAGGGGAATGCGGAAGTGGCGCAGGTAGCAATAGATAGATTAAAAGAGATGGAGTGGGCCATAGAGAGGAAAGAAAGGGAAGAAAGAAGGGGAAATATAGTAGTGAGAGGAGCGAGACTTAAGAAGGGAAGAGAAAAGGAAGAGTTGAAAAAGATTTTGCAGCTGATAGGGGTGGAGGTCGAGGTAAAGGATATGTGGGAGGTAGGCGCGAAAAAGGGGGGAGAAAAGGGGATATGGATAGCAAGACTAGGAAATAGGGAGCAAAAGAGGCAGGTAATGGGAAGAAAAAGCCTACTCAAAGGGAGGGAGGAGAGAATAGGCGAGGATCTCACCTGGGCAGAGAGAAGAATGAAATGGAAGTTGAGGGAGATAGCAGCTATTGAGGAGAGAAGGGGAAACAGAGTAAGAATAGGGTATGCAAAGATCTGGATAGAAGGGAAAATGTGGAAGTGGGATGAGATAGGAGAGGTGCTTAGAGATGGTACAGGGAGAGCGAGGGAAGGGGGGCAAAGGGAGGGGAGGGGAAAAGTAGGGGAAAGCGATAGGGAAAGGTCAGCAAGCGAGGAAAGACAAAAGGGAAGTATGGAAGCACAGGGAAGGGTACGTAGTGAAAGGCAGTCGGGGAATGGGTAGTGGGGGGGGACAGAGGCAGGTGGGGAGGGAGATAAGGAGGAGAGAGAGGAGAGTAGGCGAGACAGTAAGGGAGGGGTGGAAAGTAGCTTTTTGGAATGTGGCGGGGCTCGCGAGAAAGGATGAAGATTTCTGGAGGGGGCTAGGGGAATGGGATGTAATATTTCTAATGGAGACATGGATAGAAAAGAAGGGGTGGGAAAGGATTAGAAATAAGTTGCCAGTAGGGTATAAATGGGAAGTGCAGTATGCGGTGCGAAAAAATAGGAAGGGAAGAGCAATAGGCGGAATGCTGTCAGGGGTAAGAAGGGAGATAGTAAGTGGGGAGGGAGGGAGGGAAGAGGTAAAAGAGGGCATGATAGCAAGGAAAATAAGTGTAGGGGGGGAAAAATGGGTAGTAGTAGGAATATACATAAATGGGGACCTAAAAGAGAAGATAGAGGAATTGAAGGAGCGGGCAGAAGAGATAGAGGGAGGGGTAAAAGTGTTAGTGGGGGGGGATTTTAATGCCAGGACAGGGCAGGAGGGGGGAGGATGCTGGGGAGAAGGAGAGGAGGAGAGTAGGAGTAGGAAATCAAAGGACAGGAAAATAAACTCTGAAGGTAGGCAGCTGGTGCAATTTTTAGAGGAGACAGGATGGGCAATAATGAACGGGAACATAGAGGGGGATGAGGAGGGGGAATTTACGTATGTAGGAGGGGCAGAGGTGACAGTGATAGACTACGCTATAGGAGACATCGAGGTGAGGGATAGGGTCAAAAGGATAGAGATTGGGGATAGGGTTGACTCGGATCATCACCCGGTAATAGTGTGGTTGAGGGGGGCAGTGGCTAGGACAAGGAAGGGAAAAAGAGTAGGGGGAACTAGTAGAGGAGACTGGACGGAGGAGGGTAGGATGAGGTTTAGAACAGAAGTCGAATGGGAGGGGATAGGAGAAGTGGATGTAGGGAAAGAGATAGAGAAAAGAATAAGGGAGTTTAGACGAGCCTTAGATGTAGGAGGGAGGGGGAGGGAAGCGAAAAAGGGATGGTGGGATGAGGAATGTAGGCGAAAAAAAGCGGAAGTTAGGCAGAGTCTAAGGAAATGGAGAAAGGGGTAGGGAGAAGGGGACGCGTAGAGAAAGGGAAGAAGGGAATATAATAGGCTATGCGAGGAGAGAAAAAAGAAAGAAAATGAGGGATTCATAAAAAAAGCAGCGGAAGCAAAGACAGAAAGCAAGGTATGGGAGATAGTTAATAGGGAAAGAAAGAAGTGGAAGAGGGTGAATGAAGAAATAGGAGATCAGGAGTGGAGGGAGTATTTCATGGGATTATTAGGCGGGGTAGAAAGCAAGGTAACAGAAGGCGGGGAGTCGGTAAATAGGAAGGGGGACGGAGAAGGGGAGCTGCAGAGGGAAGAGATTAAAAAGGTGATAGGAAAGCTGTGGGATGGAAAGGCACCAGGGGGGGATGGAATAGTTAGCGAGGTATGGAGGTATGGGGGGGAAGAAATGGAGCAGTGGATATGGAAAACATGTAATAGAGTTTGGGTGGGGGAGGGCTGGCCAGAGGATTGGAGGGAGGGATTGATAGCGCCGATAGTTAAGAAGGGGGAGGGGAAAAGGGTAGAAGAGTATAGGGGGGTGACTTTGATGCCAACTCTATATAAGGTGTATGCGATGGCATTAGCGGATAGGTTAGAAAGAGAGGTAGAAGAAAAGGGCTTGATACCACAAAACCAAACGGGTTTCAGAAGAGGCATGGGCACCATTGACAATATATACGTACTTAATTATTTAATCAATAGGCAGGTGGGAAAGGATAAGGGAAAGATGGTGGCGTTTTTTGTGGACCTGAAAGCTGCTTTTGATTCAGTGAACAGGAAGGTGCTGTGGGAGACTATGGAAAGGAGAGGGGTGAGGGAAGGGCTAAGGGGAAGGATAGAGGAAATTTACAAGGAAACAAAGAGTCGAGTAAGGAGCGGGGGAAAGCTAGGAGAGGCGTTTTGGACAGCGAGGGGGGTAAGGCAGGGATGTCCGCTCAGTCCGCTTGTGTTCAATCTGCTGCTGGCGGACTTAGAAGAGGAAATGGGGAGAGGGAGAAGGGTTGGGGGGGTGGAGTTAGCCGGCGGCAGGGTATGCACTTTAGCCTATGCGGATGATATAGTGATACTAGCGGAAAGTGAAGAGGAAATGGAGGTAATGATTAGGAAGTTAGAAAGGTATATGGATAGGAAAAGGCTGACGGTAAATGTAGGGAAATCAAAGATTATGAGATTTAGGAAAGGAGGCGGTAGAAGGAAAAACATAGATTGGAGATGGAAAGGGAAAAGGATAGAGGAGGCGAAAGAGTTCAGCTATTTAGGGTATAGAGTAAAGTGCAATGGGGGACAGGAAGCGCAGGTGAAAGAGAGAGTACGGAAGGCAGGGGTAGTAATGAGGCAGGTATGGGGAATAGGAAAAAGAAGGTTTGGGAGGGATTGGGAAAAAAGGATTTGGTTATTTGACAGGCTAGTATGGACGGTAATAGAGTATGCATCGGAGATATGGGGGTGGAGGGAGTGGAGGGCGGTCGAGGCGGTACAGGATAGATTTTTGAGATGGACATTAGGAGTGGATGGGAGAACACCGGGATATCTAGTAAGGGAGGAACTACAGAGGGAGAAACTAAGGATAAGGGCAGGGAGAAGGGCATGGAATTTTGAAAGGAAGATGGAGCGAGGGGAGGATAGCGAGTTAGCTAGGAGATGCTGGGAAGAGATAAGGGACAAGGCAGAAGCTGGGAGGCAGGGATCGAGGTGGGAAAGAGAAAGGGAAAGTTTCTTTGCGGAAAGGGGAGTAGAGAGTAGAGAGGTAGTCGCGAGAAGGGAGAGGGGCGAGATGGAGTTTAGGGAAATAGAGGAGAGAGAGAGGGAAGAACAGAGAAAAGAGAGGTGGGAGAAAATAAGGGAATCGAGGTACAACAGATGGTACAGGCTAGTGAAAGGAGAAGGGATACCAGGATATCTGGGAAAGGGATGGGGAGAAAGCAGGTGGATAAGGGTGGCAAGATTTAGGTTAGGAAGCGAGATGAAGGAGGCAAGGTACTGGGAAGAAGAGGAAAAGAGAAGGTGTAGGGTGTGCGGGGGGGAGGAGGAAACATGGGAGCACGTATGGGAAAGGTGCGTAGGCTGGGATAGAAGGGAGGAAAGCTGGCAGGAGGTGGTGAGGGAGATGTTAGGTGAGGAGGGGGTGGGAGAAATCTGGATGAGAGAATTGGAGAGGATCAGGGATGTACAAGAAAATGAAAGAGTGAGAGATGAATGGGAAATGGAAGTCGATTAGGATACGGACGAATTAGGGAATAGAATAAGGTAAAATAGGATAAGGTTAAGTAAAGATAAGGATAAAAAGTAAGAAAAGGATAAGAGGGAAAGTAAGGGAATGGCAAGGCAATGGCACAGGACACAGGCAATTAGAAATTAAGTAAGGATAAGGTAGGAAGTAAGAATTAGGGTAAGAATAGGTTAAGAAAACATGTAAAAAAATATTGTAAAGGAAGAGGAAAAGGGAAGTCCTTGTAACCCCAAGGGGAACAATAAAGATTACTACTACTAGTATACATGACAGTTTTCTAAGTATCAATGTTGTCTATCTATCCGTGTGTCAAAATATACTTGTTTTAAACTTCTTAACCTACAAATTATCACTGAAAACTTAGTTTTAATTACTGCATAATTATATACTTACATATTTTCTACTGGAGTTTTAACTCGTTATCATTTTCAACTTTTCACCTTACTATTACAATGAAAATATCATTTATTTAATAATATTTTGCTTATTTCGATATATATCAGTATTACTCCAATATAAATAAACACGCTGGCTGTTTAGCTTTTGAAACCGCTAGGTGGCGGCACGAGCGAGGCTCACAGCGAGTGTGAATCAACCTTTGTCAGTCCACTCGCGCGGGCTGTGCCCAAGCGAATCGATGGTGCACTGGCTAGCGTTGCGGTGTCAAGTTTTTGCGCCTTGTGTGCAAGTCGCTACAGTTTTTTTATTTCTTCGTCAAAGTATGCTTCACGGTTGTTGCTTATTTCATTGATGAATACAAGGGCGTTATATTTAAATTACAATTCACTATTTCAAAGCAGTTGTATGTTATTCCGAAATATGCTATATTAGGGTGCTTTTTTTTGGACTATTTTTTTTTTTTTTTGGTCCCATCGTGAAATTTTGTTGGAAATACAACAAAAAAAATTTCCTGAAAGATTGAGCCCTTAATATTAATATTAAGTGCTCGTCCAAGGTATGTAAAGATTTCCCGCTTAAAATACACGTAAACTTTAATTTTTTTCTTTAAAACATCTACAGTTCAGAGGCATTCCATGGTGTAGTCTAGGACGTCGGTAGATTTTCTTCAGAATGAAATGCTCTACAAAAGTGCTCATTGCAGTGAAGTCGTAACTCACACCGGCGAAGTCGTACGGGCCACCCAAACCAAATTTCTTCATGAAATTCTTGTTTTTTGCCCGTATCTAGTAAATAACAAGAGCTACAAGAAAAAATATTCAACAAATTTGTAGGAAATTTAATTTACTACAATTCAATTCGATGCGAAATTCGATGCAGTACTCGTGGGATACTCAACTGAAGCAAAGGCTTACAGATTTTGGAAACAAGGTACAAAGACAGTAATCAGGAGCCGTGATGCAAGATTCATTGAAAATCTGCATTCAGAAGTCAAAGTAAATTCGGAATTTGTGGAGCTGCCGATACTCACGCAGGACGAGGGCACGAAAGATCATCAGAATGTGGAAGGTTCGAACATGGAGTCAGAAGAAGGAAAAGACGATTTCAGTACGAGCGAAGAACGGGGCCCTCCGGTGAACGAAATAAGCAGCAGAGGAAGAGGCAGACCGAAGACACTACGAACAGGAAAAACAGGAAGACCGAAAAAGCAATATTAAGAAGCAAATATTGCTGAAAACACACTTGAAGGTGATCCAGCAACGGTGGAAGAAGCTTTGTCTCGACTGGATAAAAATCACTGGTTGCAAGCCATGGAAGAGAAGACTAAATCACTGATGGAGTGTGGGACCTAGGACCTAGTTGACAGACCTGTGAAAAATAGAGTGATATCCCGTAGATGGGTTTTTCACATAAAACGGCGTCAAAATGGTGAAACAGACAAATATAAAGCAAGATTAGTAGCAAGGGTCTGCGAACAACGCCGCGGTGTCGATTACGAAGAGGTATATGCGCCAATCACAAGGATGGAAACCATCAGAACTCTGTTTTCTCCTTGTGCAGAAGAAAAGCTTCACCTACAGCAAATGGACGTCGTAACGGTGTACGTGCAGGGTTAATTAACGATAGAGATTTTTATGGAACAGCCGGAGATGTTCGTCATTGAAGAAGAAAGTGGAAAGGTGTGCAAATTATACAGACCTTTGTACCGACTCAAACAGGCGCGAGTGGCATCGTAAGTGACGCGAAGAATTAAACGAGTTGGACTGGTACAGACAGGTGTAGAGCCATGTGTGTTTGTGGGAGAAGTCATGGACACTACTTTGGTAATTGTGGTGTACGTGAATGATTTATTGATTGCATCGAAATCATTAGACGCGTTAAATAAAACTAAGCAGGGACTGAGTGGGGTGTTTAAAATAAAAGAATTGGGACCTGTGAGTGAAATACTCGGAGTAAACGTCAAACGTGAAAGTACGACAGGATCAATAAAAATTTCACAAAAAAGATACGCGAGGGAAATAATTGAAAAATTTCTGATGTCATCAAGCAATCCAGTATCCTCGTCCATAGACGTGAGCCTGAAGGTGTCTAAGAATTTGCAGCCATCGACAACAGAAGAAATGGAGGACATAAGGAACATACCCTATCAAGAGCTGATCGGGAGTTTAATATATCTGGCGAATGCTACAAGACCAGATTTGGCCGACGCTGCAAGTGTTCTGTGCCGATTTAACAATAACCCGGGCGAACAACATTGGAAATCAGCAAAACACGTTCTCCGATACCTGAAGAAGACAACGAATCACTTGATTTCATACTAGAAGACAGGGAACCAACTACACGCGTATGTGGATTCGGACTGGGCAGGCGACGTAGACACTAGAAGATCGTGCTCAGGAAATGTGGTAATGCTGGCGGGCAGTCCGGTAAGTTGGGCATCTACGAAACAGATGTCAGTAGCACTCTCGACCATGGAAGCGGAGTATATGGCCATGTCAGACGTTGCTAATGAAGTCATATACACAAGAAGACTTTTGGTGCATATGAATTTTGGAAAATATGCAAACGGACCAACCAAAGTGTATTGTGATAACCAAAGCGCACTATCACTGAGCCAAGAGAGCAAATTCCATAAACGAATCAAACACATAGACATCAGGTACCATTTCTCCAGAGAGGCGCAGGAAAGGAAAGAAATCATAGTGGACCATATCGCGTCGAACGAAAATCTAGCAGACATCCTAACTAAACCCCTAGTGAATGAGAAATATTCGAACTGTGTTAGTATGTTGGGACTTAATAAGTGATCATATCTTGTTGTAAAAAAAAAAAACACTTATATAGGTATAAGACGTGTTATATTGCAAGTAAGTTTACATATATACTTACGAACATGTAAATGTGCAATGGTATGTGATAATAGTGGGGGTGTTAGAAATATCACCGCATATGAAAGCCTGCCAGGGACGCTGCGTACCGTGTAACCAGTAATCTGGACAAGTAGGCTGTACGTTATGAACATGGGCATCTTATTGTACATTCGCAGTCTGTGTTTAAAACGCGCTCATCCGGTGAGCGCGTGGGTCACGGCGTCGTTTCATTTTAACCTGTATCGTGTGAACTGATTCTTGTTAAATAACAGTTTATCTGTATTATTCTAATACCCACATTGCGTGACCTTATTTAAAAACCTAACAACCTGAACAAGAGGCACAAGTACTTGACGCCGTAACGCTAGTCACTGCGCTACCTCTCAACTTGGACACAGTGCGCACGAGCGGATTGATGAAGCCGCATCGAAACTTTAACCGTTATGCTCTCGGAAGCGATCGAGTGTTCACGGATAAGCCAAAATCTGTGTTCGTTTACGTTTATTACTCTGTCATTCTGCGAAGTCTCTCGCAAGTCCGTGGGTTACAGTTGGCGGGTTCTCGTTAGTTATGACAAACGCTACACAGTAGTCGGAAACTATCTGGTACGCGCACGTGAAGTTCAAATGTTAATATCTCCGTAACTAGATAAGCTAGAAACATTGAAAAATAGAAAATAAAAGTTCAAAAACTACGCTTGAATTTGAGACCTTGACCATAGTCAAAGCAAGATATTCTTATGAAATTAAATCTTCTTAATTCAGGTACGTTGAAACCGCCGCCTAATAAATTAAGGCAATTTTTTCACGTTAATCATTACAAAAGTACTATCAAATAATATCAATATATGGTAAATGTATGAAAAAATGACCCACCTACAATATTTAATTCATAATGAAAAAATGATTCTTACCATTTGATTCTTATTCCAAAAATACACCTTGTTTACAATAATTTCTGCATACTGCAAAAGTAAGCGGACGTTTTCATGTAAGTTTAAAATAAAACAGTTATTTTATTGTCAGTGTAAGTTGTACTTAAAACTTTATACGCTTTTTCATCGAAACAGTGTTATTAAATTCGGTACCAGAAATATCTCCGCGATTACTGGACCGATCGGAATTTAGTTTTGCACAGTTATGTTTTACACGATAATCCAGTACTTATCACGCTGTTTTTTCTATACCAGGAATAGTTTTTTTTACATTATAATTACTGAACAATTTTCTTGTAAACAATCGCCCTTCTTATTTCCAAAACTGCCACGATCCGAAAAGATTCAATTTTCTAATTCCAGCTTAATGAGTACTAGTTTTATTTATCTACTCTAAGAAGAAATGCTGTTTGTTTTTTGATCACAAATGGCGGAGGCACGCATGGTACCGTAAACGCTATCAAGAAATACGTCCCAGGAAAATGACTGTTACTTTTTAACCGCTTGAAATTTTTCAACTTAATTTTCACATAATATTGATAAAATGTCGTATTTCAAAAAATATGTCAATAAAATTTAGTTTCGAATACCAAAAAAATTGAACATAACTCTAGTTTTAGCTATCCCAGGTATATGTAACCCCTAAAGGGGAGGTACCTGAGTAAATTTTTCAAAGACCGGATTTTTTTATTTTTTTTCATTTTCTTGTAGTTTGTAGTTCAAAGAATATTGTGTATAAATTTAATATAGAAACTCGCATTATTCAAGAAGTTGTAAATTATTATGCGAAAGGCGGCAGAACGTCGACGTTTATCCTACAGGAGTGAACAATATTTTCTATTCTGTGCATCGTTAGTGAAATCGATAAAATGAACCAGCGAAATAAATTCTCAAGAAGGAATAGAGCGACGTTCAAGATCCGTAAAGCCAATCCTCCGAAAACAAACGTCCGTTGAATCGCCATGAATGTGAAAAAGATAACAGTAAAGTGAGCGCTTCTACCGGAAAAAATTCTAAAATCAACCGATTTGGAACGGAGTGTAAAACACGATATCGAATACGTTTTGCTGAATTTTGAGACTGTTTTTTCGTTTATCAGTGAACACGTGAAATGTGAAGACTGCGGCAGACAATTACCATGTCGAAAACCTGGGGATTGCTGATTAACGGTAAGGTAAAAAATATCTCTATCTCGGGAGTAATTTTTCTGACAAACTTCGAAACAGCATTGAAGTACACTTTTTGAAAAATCAATTTTAACTTCTTTTTTTTCTAACGTTTGAACTACGAAGAATATCATGTGAACATTTCATGTTGAAATTCCGCAATTGCCGAAATTATAAGGAGAGTTTACCGAAAGATCGTGCAGCGGCCCAACGGCCGAGCGCGTCATTTCTTTATCCACTTTTCAAACGCGATTATCTCGAAACATAGTTGTCAAAGTCGATGCCAGATGTATCTCGAAAACGGCTTGTCCTAATTTGTCGAAATTTGGATATAATATTTTTCGATAGTTTTTCTCGTTCGCCACGCAGTAGGGGTTTTTCATTTGATTGAACCATTGCTTTTTTATGCAACTAAAATGGTCGAAAATTGCAAACGAAAAATGAATGTTCAATTAAAATGGTCACAATTCCGTAAAAAAAGAAAATTTCCAAAAAATCATATGAGGCGAACTCCTTTCTATATTACAAGAATCCGTTGCGTTTTCATGTTTCAGATCAACCGATTTCCCGTAATCCTTTGCACCACCAGCCATGTCAACGAACAACACGTCTGACGCTGATCACAACAACGGCGCTTCCAGTCAACGAATTTATTTAATAAAATGGCTAAACATATCTCAATGTGTACATATTTACCAATAAAGAAAAAAAAAACAGGATCTAATTGAAACATTAATTTTTGGGATAAAAGTTCCCAAAGTTTACCCGTTTTTCTCGCCGATTACTCGGGTACCTCCACTTAGGGTATGTCGAAGTTAAGATTTTCTTAAGAACCTAACCGTCCTCCATCTTGAAACTTGAAGTTGGAATGAATGAAAAATCATTAAAAAAAATCCTTGTTTTGGGATAAAAGATTCTCTGTCTAAATTCTAGCCGAATCGGTGGAGCGTTGTGTCCAAAATCATAGCTATAAAATTGCACACACACACACACTCACACACATTTTTGAAAATATTCTTCTTCAGTGGTTCTGATACTTTTGGTCAGTCCGACATTTTTTGCGATGGCAAATGTATGAGGCACTCCGTTTACAAGTGGTCGTAAAGACATATGACCCACATTCAACTTCTATTTACGTGTTCGAAGAAAAATTATTTTCCGTATTAAATTCTCATGAAACAGAATATATACAGTTTTGAGACAACAGAACCTGCATCGTGCCTAATGTGGCACCAGAAACGGAAATTTTATCCAATAAATAGCGAATCAGTAGCGGCATCGTGACAGTTCAAGTCAAAGCTTTATCTCGTACCCATTACCTCGTTATTTCATTCGTTATTTTGAAACATGATCATCTATGTATGCACACTTGCGTGTAAAGTTCACCGACGTCTCTACTTCGAATATGGCCGCTAGTAGTATAGCAATCGGGGTTCTGAGTACAAACACCTTCTTTACCGACCGAGCCGCTCCACGCACCCCAGACGCAAAACTTGAAGGTTACCCCCACTCTCATCAGATAAAACTTGCTCTGCCGTACCGACAATTCTTATCGGTAGAGGGTCAAAATCGTGCTGTCTTGCCGACCGAATGTTAGAGTCTCCATGTGGTGCCCGCCTGCCTACGGTAGAGGGCGCAGCGAAGGGCGTGAACTTTTTTACCGACCTGGATGTCGGTTACCCGTCCCGCATTCTTTTCCCACGACAGGACTGCTAATGTGTAACATCAACCACCCCCTCATTCTTTTCCCACATTATCAACCACATGATATTCCAAAATTAATAGTTCCGAGAATTAGTAGTACAGCAAGGCGGGTTCTGGATACAAACACCTTCTGTACCGACCAAGCCGCTCCGCGTAGCCCAGACTCAAACCCTTTTCCGCGATGACGTCACAGTCTGCCGTACCGAAGGTCAAAACCGTGCAACCTTACCGACAGTTTGAGGGTCAAAATCATGCTGTTTTACCGACAATCTTATCGACCCCGTGCAACCTTACCGACAGTTATATCGATCGAGGGTCAAAATCGTGCTGTTTTACCAAAAATCTTACCGACCGAAGGTCTGTAGTGCTCGCCTGCCAACGGTAGAGGGCGCAGCGGGGGCGAGAACTTTTTTACCGTCCCGCATTCTTCTCCCACGATAGGACTGCTGATGTGTAACATGAACCACTCCGAATTCCTTTCCCACGGTAGGACTGCTGACGTGTAACGTCAACCACCTCACATTCCTTTCCCACCTTATCAACCACGTGACATTCCAAAATTAATGGTTCCGAGAATTGTTTGTCTCAAATTCAACGTCGCACCGAAATCCTTCGACCGCATGCCGCTCGCCGTCAAGTCGAAACTTGTCGAACGCATTGTTTTGTCTAACCACCTTATCAACCACGTGACATTCCAAAATTAATGGTTCCGAGAATCGTGTTTCACTTATTCGGATGTCGGTTTGATATCAACCACCTCACATTCCTTTCCCACCTTATCAACCACGTGAAATTCCAAAATTAATGGTTCCGAGAATTAGTCGCGGTACAGAGCCATAGATCTGCGGTGTCGGGTTACTATCGCTCTTGGAATGCCAAAAGGTGCGCGCGCATACACAAACTTTGATATCAGCCCCGTGACATTCCTTACCCTCCATCAAATTATGTGGTGGGGGAACGTTATATAAGCGAAAAGTGAAAACTTCATCGCCAGTCTGAAGCTGTTCTTCTTGCAAATGAGAAGTGCTCTGGAACAACGTGAGTTGAAGAAACGACTAGAACTGCTCCTCAAGAATATTGGAGAAGTAAAACATCTCCTGAAAATCAGATCCGATCTCAATCAACTGACAAGAGATTTCGAGCACCTACAACTGGACCGTAACGACAATGGACTTTTCAAAATTGAACGAAGTCGCTCGTCTGGAGACATTTCTGCCGTTGAAAAAGCTCTCGGACCTCGAAGCCTACTTCGAATACCGGGTCAGTGGCGTACGTCGGGTGAAAACGAAATTTGGAGACAAAATCGTTCTGGACTTGGATGACGCTTTCACGATTTTTCTGCCCAACCGACTGAACAAAGCCCTCCACGAAAATGAAGATTTGTTCCAGAAGGTGACGACAGCCAGTAAGGAGATACGGCTGCATCTACGCTATCTTGGCGGACCGTACGGTCAACTTGAATTTGTATACGTATAATATTCGAATATCCAATGTTCTGTGTAAGTCTTACGTTCAATAAAATAGATTTGAATTATGAATATTTTTTCATTCATCCATCTTGTATACCTTTAATCCTACGTACCTTGTAATTGTATCTAGAATTAAGTCTCAAAACCTAAGAAAATGCTACTCCGAACACCACTGAGCAACGATGGTGGGTTTCAAGCTGCGTCATGTGAATTCTACGATGAGTATTTGGACGGGTTCAGACCGGAGTGCAAGGTCGGCCGATAGCCGCGGTACAGAGCCAAGGATCTGCGGTGTTGGGTTACTATCGCTCTAGGAATGCAAAACATAACTCGGTTTGAGTACAGCTCGGTCAAGGATGGAGAGCAAGGTCGAATCTTACATAAGCTTCTGGAAAAAATTCTCTCTCTTGAGAGCTAAGGTGAAGGTATAAAATTATTTCATGAATATTCTTTGAAAGTTTTATTGAGTACAATTTTTAGAGTACGGTTGACAATTACTTCACAAAAAATAGTACAATAATTCTATTCAACGGTGTCATGACCAGGGTGATATATTCGCCAGGAATGCGGGACCGTTCTTGTAGACGCTTCTGCGCAGTAACACAAATCGTACAGCCTCGCCATCCGGACAGTACGATGATTTTGTAGCCAATTCTGAAGTATGCAAACGTTTCGTGCTGCACAGATTGCGTTGGGTATTGTGTGAAGGCCGCATCTCAGAGACACAGCTGAAGTTTTTTGCAGGGTTGCAAGCGACGGGCAGTCAAAGTCCAACATATCGATGATTTGAACTTTCGGAACGATTTTGAGCAACCAATCTCGTTTTTCTTCTCCTTTTACGTACACGGTTTGAGCTTTGCACAGCCTGTCTTGAATGGTCCGCTCAACTTCCTCCAAAGGTATGGTTCCACAGCTCCAACGTAAGCCGTGAAAATCGCGTTCTAGCCAAGAATTTTGGCTTTTGTATATGACGTCCAGTAAATTCCATTTGTAAGGTGGCTTGAAGAAAAACACTGATGGAGATGCTTCCGAGTAGATTGAAATTATAGCCAATTCTTTTAATGTGAAGGTGTTGTTGAAAGGTCTACGAAAGCCTTGTATGTCAACGATGAGCTCTATCTTTGAACTGTGCGAGATGGTGGGAACGGGTCAGCTTTTATACCAACTTTCTCACCCCACCACTGAGCGGGTTGTATTCGACAATACGATCGTGAACGATCAAGCAGTACACCGATGTTTCAGCGGGAAAGTTGTCTTTAGCTTCAAATTCAAGACGGATGTCGACAGGTCCGTACTTCAAAGATTCGTTTTGTTTCGAACAGTCGATAACGAATAAGGGGACGTCTCGAAGGAATTCACTCTTTGTCAGCAACGGCTCGGGGTTCTTGTCGTAGTAGGTAGCTTGGAAGTTTGCGTACATCTCGTACAGGAGCGCGTAGAGATTACGACTCATGTTGAGGTTCAGGTTACCGTACGGATAAGATTGAGAGTTTAAAAATAGCTTGACGTCCGTGATATTGCAATGATCGAAATGACTTGCGTTCTTGCCGGCCTTGTTCTTTCTACTTGTTTGGAAACTCAAAATGACGTACCGAGGTTTTACAAGCTGAGTGGAAGTTTTCACAGTCCAAACGTGTTTCGATGTTGTGGAAAGTAAGGGATATTCGTACAATTCCCAACTGCGAAAGCTCATCGAAACAGGCGGATCTCTCTGAATGAAATTTGGTAGGTCAACTTTTTTCTGATCCGCGAGTTTCAAATACGGTATTAGCCATTCCACTGCATTGATCGTGATTTTGAATTCCTCCTTCTGAGTCTGCATGATTGCGTTGACGTCAGTTTTTGATCTCGTCAAAATTAACTCATGTTTAGCGTTGACAACGAACTTGCGGTAGTCTTCGGCGAAACCCAATATCATGCTGAAAGGTATCAGTACGTCAAAGTTACCATCGGCATCGGTTGATTTTTTCTTCTATTCTACATCGAGCCATCCAGCGTTCTCCATCAGCCAAGTCTGACCAGGGTGCAGGGAAGCGTAACCCTTAATGAGACTTGTCAAGCCAACGTTCTTGCTTCTATCAACCTCCACTGCGTTAATTTCGTAGCGAATTTCTTCAAACAGATGACAGATGGCGTTGTTTACGAGCTGTGTGTTCACAGTAGCTGTACCATCAGGTTTGAGGAGTCGTCCGTGGATATGTACCGAACTTTTGCTGGGTAATATGCATAAATCCTGATGCTAAACGGTGATTCGAATTTCATCGCTGTTGTTGAAAGTTGACGAGGCGTAAGGTTTGTGAGCGTGAATCTTGTAATGCGCAACGAATAGGTCAAAGACGACTGGTGTTTGAATGCTTAAGATTTCCTCCTCCATGGTACGTAGCAGATGATAAGAAAGTGAAATCGGATTTTTATTTGTCGGAAATTCCTCTTCCAAAAGGTGTCAGTTTCAGACCCAGAGCTATCAGGAACTCCACGTTTCGAGGTGTTAGCGGTTCGGGAATCGAACGACGACTGACTTGATCGGGGCATGTCAACTTACTGATATACCTACTCTTTGACAGTCTGTTATATACGATTCCCATCGTTTATTGCGATTTGATGTGTAGTCTCACAGTAATAACTTCTCCACGAAAATTAACCAGGTCTCCGTCTTGATCCACTAACCGGAGCTAAACGTGATCTATGGTCTTGACGGCGATCGGAAGGTAAATGACGTGTGACGGTACTTCCACGATCTTATATCCTGGTGGGACGGTCGGAAAAAAACTCGTGAATTGTGTGTACTTTGTGTCTATTGACGTAGGCACCCGTTGTAATGCTACACTCGACTCGCAACGCGTTGACCTTGAGCATAGTTACAGGCACGTCCGATTCGTGAGTTTTATCAACCTCCAATACACGTGGTGTAAATCCCAAAAGTTGAGCAATGGAATCGTTCGGCTCAAAGTTAATCGTGTGATTGCATGTGATTTCGCTGCGTAATGTATTATTGTTGGGTTTGATGGCGAGCCTGATATCTGTATTTCTTAGCACGTTTTGAAGATACTTCTCTATGTCCTCGATCTCGTAGCTGCCGGTAGGTATGGTGATTACTTTGTCAGCTACGTAAATTTTATTGTGACCGACATCAAAGTTGGGAATCGAATTAAAGGTTACCAATTCTACCAAGCCAAGAGCATAACTTTTATCACGAGCAAGTTCTATCGGTGGAAAATATTGTGCCTCGAGTATCGAAGAGGTTCCCGAAATCGTGAACGTTGACGAATCATCCATGACTGCACGTGGTAGACTGACTTTGACGAATCACGCACCATGTTTATATAGCTCACCACTTAGAAATTTCAGACACAAGTGTCGGCATTCAAATGTATCATAATCCTGGTACCTCTCATGATTGTATTTGACGCTACCAACGCCGAGGTATTTTATGAGGTCCGAGGGTGGTTGAAGGTTGCCGAAACTGTCAAAGTAATCGATATTATTGTCGCGTTTCTTGTACGCAACCGAGTGTGTTCCCGGACCGTCTTTGTCGTCAAGGTTGATTATAGCTGACTCGTTTTTTCGTGGACCGTTTTCGAGCATTTCGTTTCGCAAGAAAACACCGCGGAAATGCGAAACCTTGAAGATTTTCGCATATTTCAACAAGTCCCAATCAGTCAACGCTGGACGTGGTAGCATCGCATCTAGTTTTTTGAAAGATGGAGACCAAGACCTGTTTTGTACGGTTTCATGTGAAGCCCTTTGCCCAACGCGACAGCTTCCATAGTTTTGTTGTGTTGTTTGATTTCCTCCAATTCTCGTTTAGCCGCGCTCGCATCGTTCACAGCTTTTGCTATACCTGCCGCACCACCGGCTAACGCACCCGTAGCGCTGAGACCGGCAAAAATAGGAATCAGAAACGGTAGAAAACCACCGACTTTCGAAGGTACCGGTAGGACGCGAGGTGTTAACACTTTACATTTACCACCCGCTTTTTCAACGGCGTTTTCAGCTCCCTTCAGCGCAAATTCGATAGCTACTTTTGCATCGTTGCTTGGAACCATAAAACGTTTTGCAGTATTCACAATTTTTCTCAAGGTCACATTTTTTGACTTTCGCATTCCCATTCTGAGTTTTGATTTTACTTTCATTGTATTAGCTACTGCCCAAGCGGCTGCCTTCTCACCCAAATTTGCGTCCTTTGCGAGAACCCGTTTCCAAGCTTTCTGAGCCAACACCCTATCAGCCTCGCTTCTAACCTCAAGGTTCTCACGATTTTTCGAATACGCTATATCGTGTTCCTTACACGCTGCATCGAGAGGATTGATACCAGAATCGCCTCTCGCTAGTCTTTTCGTCAACTTCGTACCGGGACCGCAGTATTGGTAACCGGGAACATGCAACTCGATCGGAAGTTTGTTGATGATTCTATTCACCAGACCCTTACCACGATGTTGCCGCCTGCTGCTGCTTCGTTTACCTCTGTACGCGATCATGTTCGTGCGTCGACTGAAGAAAAGTGCTTTAAAACGGGGTATTTATAGCAAATCCGATCAGTCATGTCCGAGATGCGGTTTGAGAAACAACCTACCAAGCTTCCCGTAATGAATTTTGACAAACTTTCGGAGCAAAATGTCGAAAAGCACAAACGGCACGGTAAATTACTCCCGAACAGTGTACGTGCGATATTCTGTGGATCGTCGAATTGTGGTAAAACTAATGCGTTGCTCACACTTATAACCCATCCCGACGGACTCAGATTTGAAAATATCTACATCTACTCGAAATCTCTCAACCAACCTAAATACCGATTGTTGAAGCAATTGCTGGACCATGTTGAGAATACGGAGTATTTTGCCTTTACCGAGCGTGAGCAAGTGATTTCACCGGAAGAAGCACGGCCCAACTCAATAATCATATTTGACGATGTAGCGTGCGAGAAGCAGGACAATATTAGGGCCTACTTTTGCATGGGTAGATATCACGACGTTGACTGTTTTTATCTCTGTCAGACGTACGCGCCTATCTCCAAGCATCTCGTGCGCGACAATGTGAACTTACTCGTGTTATTCAAACAAGACGATATGAACCTGAGACACGTATACAACCACCATTTTAACACCGATGTGTCTTTTACAGAGTTTAAAAGTGTGTGCTGTGCATGCTGGAACGGTGAGAAGTACGGGTTTCTGGTGATCGACAAAGACAGTGAGCTCAACGAAGGGCGATACAGGAGGGGATTTGATTCTTTTGTTAGCCTGGAAAAGGAATAAAATTTACCGTTTTCGAGCGAGAGACGCAGTAGCGTTGCAGACTCAGTTGCGTCAACATGCAGAGCTCTGAAATTTCCAAGCAAAAAGATGTCCTACATCAGATCGCTCAAGCAAGTGCTGCGATCCGTCGAAAACACAGATTGCTCAAGTAGGGCAGGGAATCTACGACTCAGAAATTGAGTGACGTTTTCAAACCAGTAGTGACTCCGTTGCAAGAACTGGTGAATGTTACAAAAGATACCAAACCTGTCAAACAAGAGATGGAAGAAATTGGAGATGAAATAAAGGAGATGAAAAATGAAACGAAAAATGAAACTGTCTCGGAAATGGACGATTCCTTTGCTTCGGCGGGGGATGAAACAGTCGTAGAAACACCGGTCGAGGACGAGTATTTTGCACTGATGAGAGATGCGAAGACAAAAGGCGAATTGGACAACGTGTACGGTGTACGCAACCTCTCAAACGGACTAATGATCGTAGATTCGTTGATATCTTTTGAGAGTGACTACGTTCGTATTGGCGACACGCGTTACCCGAAAACGAAGGGTTTGCTAGAACTTTTGTTTAAAAAGAAGCCCGACGGTTCTTCTGTGAGCGCCGGAGATCGGGAAAATTTTAAAAACATAATCCTCGCAACGAAAGCGCATAAGAAGTATTACTCATCCGACGGGGCTGTTCGAAACGATAACAGTTACAAATTTAGAAATGTCATTGCCGAATTAATGGATTATTCTCCATCACCTCGCCGAAAGGGTAAAGGTCTACTTCCGCAAGCTATGATGACTCGACAAGGTGTTGAAACGGAATACGTCTTCTGGGACGATCCAAACGAGTTGGTGGAGCGTCTTCGTTTACTCCTGGCATCTCAGGCCGCGGGAAATCCGAGTCACAATACCGAAATAATCTCTATTATCGAAGAGCTACGCGAAGCAGGAATCATTTATTAAGCAGCCCCCGTCATTTTTGCATTCATTACCGAGATGAGCGTCGACGTGTCTGGACGTCAGCTGAATAAAAACACGACCGCGAGCACTCGCGGTCCTCCGGGTGTCGGGTTTCAAATAACAGCGGACGGGCATTACGATATACGGAACAAGAGACTGTGCAACGTCGCAGATCCCGCAGAGCCGAACAATGCTGTAACTTTGAAAACCTTGAGACGAAAATTCAGCGTGCTGCAAAAACAAATCGACAACCTCGATCAAATGATCAAAGCTTTGTAGATCACCGCGAAGAAAGCCTTGGATACCTTCTACACAGACTTTAAAACAGACAGAGACTTGTCGATTCGAAACGCGGAAATCATTTCCAAATTGGACACCAGACTAATAGCGTTGGAATATGAACGAGAAAAAGCAAGCACTGGTGACGGAACTGCATAAGCCTGCACGCCGGAATTACCCGCGTCGACGTGTAGACGTGCGCGGCATCGACGAGACCTGGCAGGCGGATCTTGTTAATATGACGTCGTACGCTGGACAAAACAAAGGTTACAAGTACATGCTCACAGTCATTGATATCTTTTTAAAGTATGCGTGGGCTATACCGATAAAGAGCAAGTCTGAAGATGATGTTACGAAGGCAATGGAATCTGTGCTTGTCCAAGGACGGGTACCGAAAAATTTACACGTCGACAGAGGAACGGAATTTTACAACTCGAAATTCGAATCGCTTATGACACGCTACGGAATCAAATTTTACTCCACGTACAGTAATTTGAAGGCTTCGATCTGTGAACGTTTCAATCGCACGCTGAAAGGTAAAATGTGGACACGGTTCAGCATGCAAGGAAGCTACAAGGGGCTCGATATCTTATCCGATTTGGTTTCGGCTTACAACAACGTCAAACACCGAACCATAAGAATGAAACCGTCGGATGTCACCGTTACAAACGAGAGGCTGTTATTACCCCAGGCGTACGGAGGGCTTCGAGCGACACCTACCGTATCGGCAAAGTTAAAATCCGGCGACAAAGTTCGAATCAGCAAATTCAAAAATGTCTTCGAGAAAGGTTACACTCCCAATTGGACGACTGAAATATTCACGATAAGTCGAGTGGAAAATACTCATCCTGTGACGTACAAGCTCAAAGACTACCGAGATCAACCCATCGCTGGTGGTTTCTACGAACAAGAGCTCCTCAAGGTTAAGCATCCGGATATCTATCTGGTGGAGAAGGTGCTCAAGAAGCGTGGAAGAAAAATATACGTAAAATGGTTAGGTTTTGACAATACACACAACAGTTGGATAAACGAATCGGACATGTAACATTTTGATAAATAAATTTTTTCTAGAAACGTGTGTTCCTCTTTATTTTATATCCGACACACAACAAGTATGCGTCTTTATTTTTTATACAATCGACAGACATGGTACAGTTATAAAGCTAAGGTGTAGGCTTGTAGCCCCACGGAAGCGTGTCGGTTGTATTTTGAAACACGATCCGCTTGTCGTCATTCCAGCTCAGTACTACTTTCTGCTGTTCTACGGTGTATACCTCGTGCTTTCGACTCATGATCAAATGCTGATTTGTAGACAAATTTTCACGGTCCAAAACACATTCCAAATAATCGTTGAAAGTAATTTTTCTCAACGCTGATCCTTTGACTCCTTTGGCACGTTTATTGTCTGTCTCATCTCCCAAGACTCGGAATGCGTACAACTTAGCTCGTAACCCTACAAATCCGAGCATGATTTTGCCGTTATTCTCGTCTTTTATTAAGCCGAGAACTTTTTTGTTCGTTAGAGGCATTCCATAAACGTTGTCAAGAGGACAATCAGAAGTATCGAATTTGTGCAAGTCCTCCTTAATGTGTTCGTATATGTCGGGGACGGTAAAATTGTAAATCAAACTGTCGGTATCCGTGTACATTAATTTTGCTCGGTTGCCGAATTTCTGCTTAATGTAATAGTAATGAAAATCGTAGATATATGTTTTAGCCAGATCCATGATGGAGAAACCTGCGTACAATGGTTTATTCAACTTGACTTTCGTCTTACTCATTTCAACGATAATTATATCTTTGTCGAAAACGGTGCAGCTGTGAAAATTGGGTTTGGCTATGGTAGCTCTAGCACCGTATTTTCCATCCCATTTCGTGATCAGCCTGACATCTCTATACTTCCTAACATTTTCTATAGTTTTGCCAAAAACTGCTTTGTTCATTAGCTTGTAAAAATTTTTCTCAAATTCGTTGTCAGATTTTTTTCGCAAATCAGTATTTAAATCTATATATTTTTTTAGCCACCGGGTTCGCCTGAATTTGAGAACTCTATGAATTTTGGGTGATTTTAAGCCTAATTGTAAGCATTGTTTCAAAACGCGGTAGTGAACAACGTAGTTTTTCTTGGAAAATAGCGTGGGTGTCAATTTCGGTTGCTTACTATTCGAGATCGGAGGTATGTAGTGGTCCGGATACAGTGGTAAATCCTTATGAATTTCATGCAGTTCCTCAGGATATTCCAAATCAACCTCCAGTATGTAACCAAACTCCGCGTCGTCCGAGATGGTAAGAACGTCGCATTGTCCGAAGTCTGATAACCATTCGAAGGAACTGTATGGCAGAGCAAAGCTCATAGCAGCAACGTACAAATTATTAACGTCAAAGTACATGAGATAAGATTCTTCGACCTCAGGATCGAATTCCTCTCCCATATATCTATTGTTGGCCTTTGCGTATCTGTTCGAACACTGTGACACACCACCACGAATACCCTTTTTGATAAACATAACCATGTCTATGTCGGTGAGAAGCTCGAGTTCGATGCCTGTACATTTTAACATTGCATCAAACGACAGACCAGGCGCTGTGTAGTAATGTAACGGGTCCAGTTTGTACGTCGTCCAACAGCTCTGTCGAAAGTTTTGAAAAACGTCGGCCAGTAAAAACACGTCCGTCTGTAAATACAAGTCCGAATACTCTCCCAAAGTTTGAACGTTAAAAGTTTGCCAAACTTTACATGCATGTGCATAGTCGTCGTCTGATATATCCCGATCATTTAATTTTGGGTGAAATTGTTGTTTGGATGGTAGCCGTGTGTCCTCGAGCTTCTCTCAACTGTCTATGTATTCGTACGGGAACACTCCTTTTCTGGTCAATAACTGAAATTTATCTGACCTATGATAAAATTTTCGTGTGATTGATTTCTGATCATCACCGAGATACGTTGCTAATTTCTCAAGACTACTGGGCATGAAGCGGTACGAATCTACGAATCTAAACTCTATATCTGTCCCCTCGACGTATTTTGTAAATGAAATGTACTTTTCTTTGTTTACGGGTAGAAGCTCAGTTGTGCCCTCGAACGATGTAGCCAGTGCTTTGATCAGGAAATGTGAATCGTAACCCGACAGATTGTGAAATATCACTGGGATAATGTGCGAATTTTGGTAATTTAGATTGCAACCTCGGTGAGCAGCACCACGGTACTTTCCCGTGAAATGGCAGTGATCACGATGTTTCACGTCTGCGAGTGTAAACGGTTTTTCACAAATGTGACACACTGTCGTTGAGTGAAATTCGTTGATTTGATTGAAATTTAGTGGTTCCATCGGTACAACAGTTTTGAAATAAACTTCTAACGAATGTGCCAATTCCGCTAACTCGTTCACAAACCATTGAACGCAAGTCTCTCCACGATTAATTTTGAATTTTGAAAGCGAATCGTCAAACGCGCAATGCAGATAGTAAGCTATACTATACGGAAGATGCTTCTGATAAATCATTCTATTTTCCCCAAAACTTTCATGTGTGGGTTGCAGTAAACATTCGAGATCCGCGTAAATGCAGAATGGAACGGTTTCTTTGTGCTTGAAATTTTTGAATTTGAGTATTTTTTCCTCATCTGTAGGTAGAATAACTTTGGTTTTGTTTAAATTCATGCAATCAGCTCGGTGCTTCAACAAACATCTTTCGAAATTAAAATGAGACAGACACCTATCGCACAACCAAGTTCGACGTTTATGCTTGGAAATTTGAGAACTTGTCAACCGCGATAAATTTCGCATCCATGCCAAATGAAAGATTCTATTTTTTTCATAATTTACCATACCATCATCGTCATCGTCAGTGGTTTCAGTTTTTATCGCCAAAAGATGAATTACAGGTTTATCAGACTCATTCTGACTCAGGTGAATCGGTACTATTTCACTTTTTTTCCGATCACTTTGGTCTATACCATAAACGTTAATTGAAAGACCGTTAAGCTTCTCAAATTTTGAAATGGTGTTTTTGTCTAGAGACATAGGAAACGTTATACCATCATACCGTAGCACTGAGCTGAAATGTGGATACGAAGTAATTTTACTGGGATTGATGTCGGCTGGGAACAGAGCTGCGGTGACCGACCAGAGGAAGCAATACGAGTCGCTGTTACGGATGTTGACGACAGCCTTCTTATCTTGAATATCTTTGGGTAGTGGTGTGTATGTGAAGACACCGCCTCGTAGTGGCACGTACTTGTTGATATTCACAGTCAAATTGATTATTTCGGTCAGCGACCAGCCTGAATCCTTTTCCTGGAAATCTTCCACCTTTTTCAACAAACGCTTTGTCGCGTTTTCGATGAACCATTCGTTGATAGCCGTTGTCTGGAGGATGATTTCATTCCTCGTATTGGAAAATTTGATTTCTTTCACCTTGTCATCATCTTTTCTAACCTCAAATTTACAAGCCAGGATAACGTTGGCTTTCAAGCTCCTGTCTTTCTTCAGAGCGTTTTTCAGCCTCGTCACAGCTAGTACCTTTGCGTCTTCTAGAAATCTCTCCACATCTTCATGCTTCAAATTGCCGATGGATCCAGTTCGAATTCTACTCTCGAAAGCTGATTCCAAATCTTCCCACCGTACTCGATCGCTTCTTCGTCGGCTTCGTAATCCGTCACCAACTTTCTGCAATTGTTGAAATTTGACTGTCAACGATTTCAGAATTCCAATTGTAGTCAAAATTCTTGTCTTCTCCCCGATCGTTGAGGTGTTGTTGCGTGAGATTTTATTCAAAAGCCTGATATTTTGGGTTCCGAGTCGAATCCATTTTGCAATCTCTGCCGGTGACGATTTTTCCGATAAAATCTTAAACGCCGATTCCATAATATCGATCAATCTCAAACACTTCGCGGATTACATATTGAGCTTTTTCCTCACGTATACTTGACAAGTTGTGACGTAATGATCGTTTGCTGTGATGAGCGTCCTTTTTATAGGGCAGCTGAACGGATGCGCGCGCACCTTTTGGCATTCCAAGAGCGATAGTAACCCGAAACCGCAGATCCATGGCTTTGAATGTACCGCGACTATCGGTCGACCTTGGATATCAAACCGACATCCGAGTAAGTGAAAAACAATTCTTGGAACCATCAATTTTGGAATTTCACGTGGTTGATAAGGTGGGGAAGGAATGTGAGGTGGTTGACGTTACACGTCAGCAGTCCTACCGTGGGAAAGGAATTCGGAATGGTTCATGTTACACATCAGCAGTCCTATCGTTGGAGAAGAATGCGGGACGGTAAAAAAGTTCTTGCCCCCGCTGCGCCCTCTACCGTTGGCAGGCTAGCACTACAGACCTTCGGTCGGTAAGATTGTCGGTAAAACAGCACGATTTTGACCCTTGATCGATACAACTGTCGGTAAGGTTGCACGCCGTCGGTGAGATTGTGGGTAAAACAGCATGATTTTGACCCTCGATCGATACAACTGTCGGTAAGGTTGCACGGTTTCGACCTTCGGTACGGCAGACTGTGACGTCATCGCGGAAAAGGGTTTGAGTCTGGGCTGCGCGGAGCGGCTCGGTCGGTAAAGAAGGTGTTTGTATCCAGAACCCGCCTTGCTGTACTACTAGAATTGTTTTTTATCCACTCGGATATCGCTGACGTGTAACATCAACCACCTCACATTCCTTTCCCACGTTACCAACCACGTGACATTCCAAAATCAATGGTTCTGGGAATTTTTTTTCACTTACTCGGATTCTGGTTTGATATCAACCACGTGACATTTTTTTGGCTTGTAACTGTCATGTGAACTCAACGATGAATTTTGAAGGCGTTCAGTCAAGACCGGAGTGCAAGGTCGACCGATAGCCGCGGTACATTCAGAACCATGGATCTGCGGTGTTGGGTGACTATCCCTCTGGGAATGCGAAAAGGTGCGCGCGCATACACAAACACACGTACAGCTGCCCTATAAAAAGGACGCTCATCACTGCAAACGATCATTAAGTCTCAACTTGTCAACTATACGTGAGGAAAAAGCTCAAGATGGAATCCGCGAAGTGTTTGAGATTAATCGCTATTATGGAATCGGCGTACAAAATATTGGACAAATCATCATCAACAGCAGGGATTCAGAAATAGATGAAATTTGGAAGTCAAAATATTCGGCTTCTGAACAAAATTTTGCAAAAGGCTTCATCGATTGGAGAAAAGACGAGAATTATCACAATGATCGGACTCTTGAAAGCACTCGCGGAAAAATTCAAACGTCTTCAGAAAACGGGTAGAGGTACGCGGAAAATAAGAAGAAGCGATCAAGTTCACTGGGAAGATTTGGAATCAGCTTTCGAGTGGAGAATTCGAACTGGATCCATCGTCAATTTGTACCATAAAGATGTGGAGAGATTTCTAGAAGACGCAAAGGTACTAGCTGTGACAAGACTAAAAAGCGCTCTGAAAAAAGACAGTAGCTTGAAAGCTAACGTTATCCTGGCTTGTAAATTTGAAGTTAGAAAAGATGATGACAAGGTGAAAGAAATCAAATTTTCCAATACGAGAAATGAAATCATCCTCCAGACAACAGATATCAACGAATGGTTCATCAAAAACGCGACGGAGCGTTTGTTGAAAAAGGTGGAAGATGTCCAGGAAAAGGATTCAGGCTGGTCGTTACTTGAAATTATAAATCTCTCCGTCAACATTAACAAGTACGTGCCACTACGAGGCGGTGTCTTCACATGCATACCACTACCCAAAGATATTCAAGCTAAGAAGGCTGTCGTCAACATCCGTAACAGCGACTCGTATTGCTTTCTTAGGTCGGTCATTGCGGCTCTGTTCCCAACCGACAACAACAATCCCAGTGAAATTACTTTATATCCGTATTTCAGCTCAGTACTACAATGCGAAGGTTTGCATTTTCCAATGTCTTTAGACCAGATTTCAATATTTGAGAAACTTAACAAACTTTCAATCAACGTTTATGATATAGATAGTACGAAAAAACAAAAGCGCAGTGAAATCGTACCCATTTATTTGAGCCGAAACAAGTCTGACAAACCTGTAATTCATCTTTTAGCGATAGAAACTGAAATCACTGACGATGACGATGATGATGTAGATATGGAAAATTATGAAAAACATAGAATCTTTCATTTTATTTGTGTTCGAAATCTGTCTCGATGACAAAAGATCTCAAATTTCTAAGCATAAATGTCGTACTTGGTTATGTGACAGATGTTTGACTCACTTTCATTCTGAAAGATGTTTGACAAAACACAATGTAGATTGCATGAATTTAAACAAACCCAAAGTTATTCTACCTACAGATAAGGAAAAAATACTGAAATTGGAAAAATTCAAGCACAAAGAAACCGTTCCATTATGCATTCACGCGGATCGCGAATGTTTACTGGAATCTACGCTCAAAAAGACGGGCACAAGAACAATTGATCAGAAGCATCTTCCGTATAGTATAGCTTACTATCTACATTGTGCGTTTCACGATTCGCTTTCAAAATTCAAAATTAATCGTGGAGAGACTTGCATTCAATGGTTTGTGAATGAGTTAGCGGAATTGGCATATTCGTTAGAAGTTTATTTCAAAACTGTTGTAGCGATGGATCCGCTCAATTTCAATCAAATCAACGAATTTCATTCAACAACAGTGTGTCACATTTGTGAAGAACCGTTTACACTCACAGACGGGAAACATCGTGATCACTGCCATTTCACGGGAAAGTACCGTGGTGCTGCTCATCGAGGTTTGCAATCTAAACTACCAAAATTCGCACATTATCCCAGTGATATTTCACAATCTGTCGGGTTACGATTCACATTTTTTAATCAAAGCACTGGCTACATCGTTTGAGGGCACAATTGAGCTTCTACCCGTAAACAAAGAAAAGTACATTTCTTTTACAAAATGTGTCAAGGGGACAGATATAAAGTTTAGATTCGTAGATTCATACCGTTTCATGCCCAGTAGTCTTGAGAAATTAGCAACGTATCTCGGTGATGATCAGAAATCAATCACACGAAAATTTTATCGTAGCTTAGATAAATTTCAGTAATTACCCAGGAAAGGAGTGTTCCCGTACGAATACATGGACAGTTGGGAAAAGCTCTCGGACAGACGGCTACCATCCAAACAACAATTTTACTCAAAATTAAATGGTCGAGGTATATCAGACGACGACTATGCACATGCGTGTGAAGTTTGGCAAACTTTTAACGTTCAAACTTTGGGAGAGTATTCGGACTTGTATTTACAGACGGACGTGTTTTAACTAGCCGACGTTTTTCAAAACTTTCGACAGAGCTGTTGGACAACGTACAACCTGGATCCGTTACATTATTACACTACGCCCGGTCTGTCATTTGACGCTATGTTAAAGTGTACCGACATCGAGCTCGAGCTTCTCACCGACATAAATATGGTTATGTTTATCGAAAAAGGTATTCGAGGTGGTGTGTCACAGTGTTCGAACAGATACGCAAATGCCAACAATAGATATATGGGAGAGGATTTCGATCCTGAGGTCGAAGAATCTTATCTCATATACTTTGACGTTAATAATTTGTACGGTGCTGCTATGAGCTTTGCTCTGCCGTACAGTTCCTTCGAATGGTTATCAGACTTCTGACAATGCGACGTTCTTACCATCTCGGACGATGCGGAGTTTGGTCACATGCTGGAGGTGGATTTGGAATACCCTGAGGAACTGCATGAAATTCCTAAGGATTTACCACTGTGTCCGGAGCACTATATACCTCCGATCTCGGACGATAAACAACCGCAATTGACGCCCATGCTACTTTCCAAGAAAAATTACGTTGTTCACTGTAGCGTTTTGAAACGGTGCTTGCAATTAGGCTTAAAATGACTCAAAATTCACAGAGTTCTCAAATTCAGACAAACCCCGTGGCTTGAAAAATACAAAGATTTGGATACCGATTTGCGGAAGAACTCTCACAATGAATTCGAGAAAAATTTTGACAAACTGATGAACAACGCAGTTTTTGGCAAAACAATGGAAAATGTTAGGAAGTATAGAGATGTCAGGCTGATCACGAAATGGGATGGAAGATACGGTGCTAGAGCTACTATAACCGAACCTAATTTTCACAGCTGCACCGTTTTCGACAAAGAGATGATTATCGTCGGAATGAGTAAGACGAAAGTCAAGTTGAATAAACCATTGTATGCAGGTTTCTCCATCATGGATCAGGCTAAAACATATATCTTTGATTTTCATTATAATTATATTAAGCAGAAATTCCGTAACCGAGCAAAATTAATGTATACGGATACCGACAGTTTGATTTGCAATTTTACCATCCCCGACATATATGAACATATGAAGGAGGACTTGCATGAATTCAACACGTCTGATTATCCGCTTGACAACGTTTGTGAAATGCCTCCAGCGAACACAAAAGTTCTCGGCGTGATAGAAGATGAGAATAACGGAAAAATAATGCTGGGATTTGTAGGGTTGAGAGCTAAGTTGTACGCATTCCGAGTCTGGGAAGATGAGACAGACAATAAACGTGCCAAAGGTGTCGAAGGATCAGCGTTGAGAAAAATGACTTTCAACGATTATTTGGAATGTGTTTTGAACCGTGAAAATTTGTCTACAAATCAGCATTTGATACTAAGTCGAAAGCACGAGGTATCCACCGTAGAACAGCAGAAAGTGGCACTGAGCTGGAATGACGACAAGCGGATCGTGTTTCAAAACACAACCGACACGCTTCCGTGGGGCTAGAAGCCTACACCTTAGCTTTGTAATTTATAACTGTGGCATTATGTATAAAATATTATTATGTAGGATAGTAAATAAGAAAGCTTCGAAATATAAAAAATTGTACAACTATGCATATGTCTGTCGATTGTCTGAAAAATAAAGATGCATATTTGTTATGTGTCGGGTATAAAATAAAGAGGAACATACGTTTTTACAAAAAATTCATTTATTCAAATGTTACATGTCCGATTCGTTTATCCAACTGTTGTGTGTATTGTCCAAACCTAATCATTTGACGTATATTTTTCTTTTACGCTTCTTGAGCACCTTCTCCACCAGATAGATATCCGGATGTTCAACCTTAAGGAGCTCTTGTTCGTAGAAACCACCAGCGATAGGTTGATCTCGGTGGTCTTTGAGCTTGTACGTCACAGGATGAGTATTTTCCACTCGACTTATCGTGATGTTTCAGTCGTCCAATTGTGAGTTCAACCTTTTTCGAATACATTTCTGGATTTGCTGATTCGAACTCTGTCGCCGGATTTGAATTTTGCCGATATGGTAGGTATCGCTCGAAGCCCTTCGTACGCCCAATGTAATAACAGCCTCTCGTTTGCAACGGTGACATCCGACGGTTTCATTCTTATGGTTCGGTGTTTGACGTTGTTGTAAGCCGAAACCAAATCACATAAGATATCGAGCCACTTGTAGCTTCCGTGCATGCTGAACTGTTTCCACATTTCATCTTTCAGCGTGCGATTGAAACGTTCACAGATCAAAGCCTTCAAATTACTGTACGTGGAGTAAAATTTGATTCCGTAACGTGTCATAAGCGATTCAAATTTCGAGTTTTAAAATTCCGTTCCTCTGTCGACGTGTAAATTTTTCGGCACCCGTTCTTGAACAAGCATCGATTCCATTGCTTTCGTAATATCATCTTCAGACTCGCTCTTCATTGGTATAGCCCACGCATACTTTGAAAAGATATCAATTACTGTGAGCATGTACTTGTAGCTTTTGTTTTGTCCACCGTATGACGTCATATTAACAGGATCTGCCTGCCACGTCTCGTCGATGCCGCGCACGTCTACACGTTGACGCGGGTGATTCCGGCGTGCAGGCTGATGAAGTTCCGTCACCAGTGCTTGCTTTTCCTCGTTCATATTCCAACGCCCTTATTCGGGTGTCTAATTGAGAAATGTTAGCAGCGTTTCAAATCGACAGGTCTCTGCCTGTTTTAAAGTCTGTGTAAAAGGTATCCAAGGCTTTCTCCGTGGTAAGCTCTGAAGCTTTGATCATTTGATCGAGGAGTCGATTTGTTTTCGCAGCACGATGAATTTTCGTCTCAAGATTTTCGAAGTTACAGCATTGTTCGGCTCTGCGGGATCTGCGTCATTGCACAGTCTCTTGTTCCGTATATCGTAATGCCCGTCCGCTGTTATTTGAAATCCGATATCCGGAGGACCGCGAGTGCTCGCGGTCGTGTTTTTATCCAGATGCCGTCCAAACACGTCGACGCTCATCTCGGTAACGAATGCAATAACGATGGAAGCTGCTTGATAAATGATTCCTGCTTCGCGTAGCTCTTCGATAATGGAGATTATTTCGTTGCTGTGACTCACATTTCCCGCTGCCTGAGATGCCAGGAGTAAACAAAGACGCTCCACTAACTCGTTTGGATCATCCCAGAAAACGTATTCCGTTTTAACACCTTGTGGAGTGATCATAGCTTGCGGAAGTCGACCTCTACCCTTACGGCGAGGTGATGGGGAATAATCCATCAATTAGGCCATGACATTTTTGAATTTGTAACTGTTATCGTTTCGAACAGCCGCTCCGGATGAGTAATAATTTTTATGCGCGTTCGTTGTGAGGATTATTTTTTCAAAATTTTCCCGACCTCCGGCGCTCACAGAAGAACCTTCAGGCTTCTTTTTGAACAGAAGTTCCAGCAAACCCTTTTTTTTCGGGTGCCGCGTATCGCCAATACTCATGTAGTCACTCTCAAAAGATATCAACGAATCACCAATCATTAGTCCGTTTGAGAGGTTGCGTACACCGTACACGTTGTACAATCCAACTTTTGTCTTCGCATCTTTCATCAGTGCAAAATACTCATCCTCGATTTTCTCGACCGGTATTTCTACGATTGTTTCATCTCCTGCCGGAGCAAAGGAATCGTCCATTTCCGTGACAGTTTCATCTTTCGATTTATGTTTCATCTGCTATATTTTTTCTTTAATTTCTTCCACCTCTTGTTTTACAGGTTTAGTATCTTTTGTAACATTCACCAGTTCTTGCAACGGAGTCATCACTGGTTTGAAAACATCACTCAATTTTTGAGTCGTAGATTCCTTGCACGACTTGAGCAATCTGTGTTTTCGACGAATCGAAGCACTTGCTTGAGCGATCTGATGTAGGACATTTTTTTGCTTGGAAATTCCAGAGCTCTGCATGTTGACGCAACTGAGTCTGCAACGCTACTGCGTCCCTCGCTCAAAAACGTTAGATTTTATTTTTTTTCCAGGCTAACAAAAGAATCGAATCCCCTCCTGTATCGTCCTTCGTTGAGCTCACTGTCATTGTCGATCACCAGAAACCCGTACTCCTCACCGTTCCAGCATGTAGAGCACACACTTTTAAACTCTGTGTAAGACATATCGGTGTTGACATGGTCGTTGTATACGTGTCTCAGGTTCATATCGTCTTGTTTGGATAACACGAGTAAGTTTACGTTGTCGCGCACGAGATGTTTGGAAATACGCGTGTACGTCTAACAGAGATAGAAACAGTCAACGTAGTGATGTCTACACATGCAAAAGTAGGACCTAATATTGTCCTGCTTCTCGCACGCTACATCGTCAAATATGATTATTGAGATGGGCCGTGCTTCTTCCGGTGTAATCACTTGCTCACGCTCGGTAAACGCAAAATACTCCGTATTCTCAATATGGTCCAACGATTGCTTCAATAACTGGTACTTAGGTTGGTTTGGGAGATTTTGAGTAGGTGTAGATATTTTGAAATCTGAGTCCATTGGGATGGGTTATAAGTGTGAGCAACGCATTAGTTTTACCACAATTCGACGATCCACAGAATATCGCACGTACACTATTCGGGAGTAATTCACTGTGCCGTTTGTGCCTTTTGACATTTTGCTTCGAAAGTTTGTCAAACTTCATTACGGGAAGCTTGATTGGTTGTTTCTCAAACCGCATCTCGGACATGACTGATCGGATTTGCTATAAATACCCCGTTTCACAGCACTTTTCTTCAGTCAACGCGCGAACATGATCGCGTACAGAGGTGAACAAAGCAGCAGGCGGCAACATCGTAGCAAGGGTCTGGTGAATAAAATCATCAACAGCCTTCCAGTCGAATTGCATGTACCTGGTTATCAGTACTGTGGGCCTGGTACAAAATTAACAAAGCGACTCGCGCGGGGTGATTCGGGAATCAATCTTCTCGACGCAGCTTGCAAGGACCACGACATTGCTTACTTGCAGAATCGTGAAAATCTTGAAGTTATAAATGAGGCTGATCGGGTGTTGGCTGAGAAAGCTTGGAAACAAGTTCTCGCAAAGGACGCAAATTTGGGTGAGAGGACAGCCGCTTGGGCAATAGCTGATACAATAAAAGTAAGATCGAAACTCGGAATGGGAATTCGAAAATCAAAAAATGCGACATCGACAAAAATTATCAATACTGCAAAACGTTCCATGGTTTCAAGCAACGATGCGAAAGTAGCTATCGAATCTGCGCTGAAGGGAGCTGAGAACCCCGTTAAAAAAGCGGGTGGTGTATGTATAGTGCGAACACCCCGCGTCCTACAAGTACCTTCAAAAGTCGGTGGTTTTCTACCGTTTCTGATTCCTATTCTCGCTGGACTTGGTGCTACAGGCGCGTCAGCCGGTGGTGCGGCAGATATAGGAAAAGCTGTGAACGATGCAAGTGCTGCCAGACGAGAACCGGGAGAGAGCAAACAACACAACAAAACTATGGAACCTATCGCGTTGGGCAAAGGGCTTCATATAAAACCATACAAAATAGGTCTTGGTCTCCATCTTTCAAAAAACTAGATCCGATGCTACCGTGTCGAGCGTTGACTGATTGTGACTTGTTGGTATATGCAAAAATCTTCAAGGTTCCGCATTTCCACGGTGTTTTCATGCGAAACAAAATGCTCGAAAACGGTCTACGACAAAAACGAGTCAGCTATAATTAACCTTGACGACAAAGACGGTCCGGGAACACACTGGGTTGCATACAAGAAACCCGACAATGATATCGATTACTTTGACAGTTTCGGCGACCTTCAACCACCCTCAGACCTCATAAAATACCTCGGCGTTGGTAGTGTTAAATACAATTATGAACGGTACCAGGATTATGATACATTTGAATGCGGACAATTGTGTCTGAAATTTCTAAGTGGTGAGCTATATAAAACATGGTGCATGATTCATCAAAGTCAGTCTACCACTCGCAGTCATAGATGATTCGTTGACGTTTACTATTTCGGGAACCTCTTCTATTCTCGAGAAACAATATTTCCTACCGATCGAACTTGCTCGTGATAAAAGTTATGCTCTTGGCTTGGTAGAATTGTTAACCTTTAATTCGATTCCCAACTTTGATGTCGGTCACAATAAAATTTACGTAGCTGACAAAGTAATCACCATACCTACCGGCAGCTATGAGATCGAGGACATAGAGAAGTATCTTCAAAACGTGCTAAGAAATACAGATATCAGGCTCGCCATCAAACCCAACAATAATACATTACGCAGCGAAATCACATGCAATCACACGATTAACTTTGAGCCGAACGATTCCATTGCTCAACTTTTGGGATTTACACCACGTGTATTGGAGGTTGATCAAACTCACGAATCAGACGTGACTGTCACTATCCTCAACGTTAACGCGTTGCGAGTCGAGTGCAGCATTACAACGGGCACCTACGTCAATGGACACAAAGTACACACTATTCACGAGTCTTTTCCGACTAACCCACCAGGATATGAGATCGTGGAAGTACCGTCGCACGTCATTTACCTTCCGATCACCGTCAGGACCATAGATCGCGTTCAGCTCCGGTTAGTGGATCAAGACGGAGACCTGGTTAATTTTCGTGGAGATGTTATTACTGTGAGACTACATATCAAATCGCAATAAACGATGGGAATTGTATACATGTAACAGACTGTCAAAGAGTAGGTATATCAGTAAGTCGGCATGCCCCGACCGTGTCAGTCATCGATCGATTCTTGAACCGTTAACACCTCGAAACGTAGAGTTTCTGATAGCTCTGGGTCTGAAACTGACCACTTTTGGAGGAGGGATATCCGACAACTAAGAATCGGATTTTGCTGTTTTATTATTCGCTACGTTTCATGGAGGAAGAAATCTTAAACATCCAAACACCATTGGTCTTCGACGAATCCGTTGCGCATTACGAGATTTACGCTCACAAACCTCACGCCTCGTCAACTTTCAACAACAGCGATGAAATTCGAATCACCGTTCAGCATCAGGATTCATGCATATTACCCAACAAAAGTTTGGTACATATCCATGGACGACTCCTCAAACCTGATGGTACAGCTACTGTAAACACACAGCTCGTAAACAACGCGATCTGTCATCTGTTCGAAGGAATTCGCTACGAAATTAATGCAGTTGAGATTTATAGAGGCAAGAACGTCGGCTTGCCAAGTCTCATGAAGGGTTACGCTTCTTTCCACCCTGGTCAGGCTTTGCTAATGGAGAACGCTGGATGGCTTGATGTAGAAGAGAAGAAAAAATTAACCGGTGCCGAGGGTAATTCTGACGTACTGATACCGCTTAGCGTGATATTGGGTTTCGCTAAGGACTACCGCAAGATCGTTGTCTACGCTAAACATAAGTGAATTTTGACGAGATCAAAAACTGACGTTAACGCTATCATACAGACTCAAGAGGAGGAATTCAAAATCACGATCAATGCAGTGGAATGGCTAATAACGTATTTGAAACTCGCCGATCAGAAAAAAGTTGACCTACTTAATTTCATTCAGAAAGATCCACCCATTTCGATGAGCTTTCGCAGTTGGGAATTGTACGGATATTCCTTACTTCCCACAACATCGAAACACGTTTGGACTGTGAAAACTTCCACTCAGCTTGACAAACCTCGTCACGTCATTTTGGGTTTCCAAACAAGTGGAAAGAACAAGACCGGCAAGAACGCAAGTCGTTCCGATCATTGCAATATCACGGACGTCAAGCTATTTTTAAAGTTTCAATCTTATCCGTACTGTATCCTGAACCTCAACATAAGTCATAATCTGTACACGCTCCTGTACGAGATGTACGCAAACTTCCAAACTACCTACTACGACAAGAACCACGAGCCGTTGCTGACAAAGAGTGAATTTCTTCGAGACGTCCCCTTATTCGTTATCGACTGTTCAAAGCAAAACGAATCTTTGAAGTTCGGACCTGTCGACATCCGTCTCGAATTTGAAGCTGAAGCCAATTTTTCCACTATAACATCGGCGTACTTCTTGATTGTTCACAATCGTATTGTCGAATACAACCCGCTCAGTGGTTGAGTGAAAAAGTTGGTATAAAAGCTGACCCGTTCCCACCATCTCGCACAGTTCAAAGATGGAGCTTATCGTCGACATACAAGGCTTTCGTAGACCTTTCAACAATACCTTCACATTAAAAGAATTGGCCATAACTTCAATCTATTCGGAAGCAACTCCATCAATGTTTTTCTTCAAGCCGCCTCACGAATGGGATTGTCTGGACGTCAAACACAAAAGCCAAAATTCTTGGTTAGAACGCGATTTTCACGGTTAACCTTGGAGCTGTGGAACCATACCGTTTGAGAAAATTGAGTGGACCATTGAAGACAGGCTGTGCAAAGCTGAAACCGTGTACGTAAGAGGAGAAGAAAAACGAGATTGGTTGCTCAAAATTGTCCCGAAAGTTCAAATCGTCGATATGCTGGACTTTGACTGTCCGTCGCTTTAAACCTTACAAAAAAGTTCAGCTGTGTCTCTAAGATGCGACGTTCATACAATACCTGACGCATTCTGTGCAGCACAAAACGTTTTGATACTTTAAAATTGGCTAAAAAATCATCATACTGTTCGGATGGCGAGGGTGTACGATTTGTGTTACTGCGCAAAAGCGTCTACAAGAACGGTCCCGCATTCCTGGCGAATATATCGTCCTGGTTATGATACTGTTGAATAGAATTATTTTTCTATCGTTGTGAAGTAATTGTCAACTGTACCCTCAAAATTGTACTCAATCAAATGTTTTCTGTAGAATATTCATGAAATAATTTTACACCTTTACCTTCACCTTAGCTCTTAAGAGAGAATTTTTTTCAATACAAAGCTTACGTAAGATTTAACCTTGCTCTCCATCCTCGACCGAGCTGTACTCAAACCGAGTCATGTTTTGCATTCCTAGAGCGATAGTAACCCAACACCGCAGATCCTCGGCTCTGAATGTATACTACCGCAGCTATCGATCGAATTTGCACTCTGGTCTTAACTGAACCCGTCCAAAATCCATCCAAGAGTTTACATTACAGTTACAAGACGCAAACGCAGCTCGAAACCCTCCATCGTTGCTTAGTGGTGTTCGAAGTAGCATTTCATTAGATTTCAAGACTTCATTCTAAATACAATTACAAGGTACAAAACGTACGTAGGATTAAAGGTATACAAGATGGTTAGGCGATAAATGAAAAAATATTCATAATTTCAATCTTTTTGTTTTTTTTGTTTTTGTTAATTCAGCGTAAGACTTCCACAGGACACTGGATATTTGAACGTGATACTTAGATTATACGTATAAGAATTCAAGTTGACCGTAGGGTCCACCAAGATAGTGTAGATGCAACCGTTTCTCGTTACTGGCTGTCGTCACCTTCTGGAGCAAATCTTCATCTTCTTGGAGGGCCTCGGTCAGTCGGGTCGGTAGAAAAATCGTAAAAGAGTCCTCTAAGTCCAGAACGATTTTATCACCAAATTTCGTTTCAACCCGACGAACGCCACTGACTCGGTATTCGAAGTATACTTCGAGGTCCGAAAGCTTCTACAAGGGCAGAAGTGTCTCCAGGCGAGCGACTTCGTTCAATTTTGAAAAGTCCATGATCGTTACCCTCGAGTTGTATGTGCTCAAAATCTCTTGTAAGTTGATTGAGGTCAGATCTGATTTTCAGCAGATATTTACTTTTCCAATATTCTTTATGAGCAGTTCTAGTCGTTTCTTCAATTCACGTTGTTGTTCCAAAGCACTTCTCATTTGCAAGAAGAACAGCTTCAGACTGGCGATGAAGTTTTCACTTTTCGCTTATATAACGTTCCCCCACCACATAATTTGAAATTTGGTGGAGGGTAAGGAATGTAAGGTATGTTTGTGTATGCGCGCGCACCTTTTACCATTCCCAGAGCGATAGTAACTCAACACCGCTGATCAATGGCTCTGAATGTACCGCGGCAATCGGTCGACCTTGCACTCTGGCCTTGACTGAACCCGTTCAAAATCCATCGTTGAGTTCACATGACAGTTACAAGCCAAAAAAATGTCACGTGGTTGATATCAAACCAGCATCCGAGTAAGTGAAAAACAATTCTCAGAACCATTAATTTTTCGAATTTTGCGTGGTTGATAACGTGGGAAAGAAATGTGAGGTGGCTGATGTTACACATCAGCGATATCCGAGTGGATAAAAAACAATTCTCGGAACTATTAATTTTGGAATATTACGTGGTTGATAATGTCGGAAAAGAATGTGGGGGTGGTTGATGTTACACATCAACAATCCTATCGTGGGAAAAGAATGCGGGACGGGTAACCGACATCAAGGTTAGTAAAAAAGTTCACGCCATTCGCTGCGCTCTCTACCACAGGCAGACGAGCACTACATGGAGACTCTGACCTTCGGTCGGTAAAACAGCACGATTTTGCCTGTCGACCGATAAGAATTGTTGGTAAGCCAGTGCGATTTTTCACCGTCGACCGATACAACTGTCGGTAAGGTTGCACGATTTTGACCTCAAGTCGGTACGGCAGAGCACGTTTTATCTGACGAGAGTGGGGGCAACCTTCAAGAGTTTGCGTCTGGGGTGCGCGGAGCGGCTTGGTCGGTAAAGAAGTTGTTTGTACTCAGGACACCTATTGCTATACTACTGCTGCTTGCCCGTGACGCTTCTCGAACAAATTATCTGGTCATATGCATGCATATATCGTGCACTCTCGCAAAATTATATCTGTATATCATCTATGTACTCTCCCGATTGTGCCAAATCTCAGTTGTTTTACAAATCTCTAGCGATACATCCCGTAGCGCTGTAGCGAACAAATCACATTATAGCATTGTTTTGTCCCTCACGGAAAATACCCCAACTGGGTTGTAAATTTGTACTCCTAACTCATAGATAATCTCCCATAAGAAAAAAGTTAGGGTCACGAATTGACATCCGATTTGGGGCTTTTTTCCGTGAGGGGTTAATTATCATTCATCCTCATTATCGTCCGACTTATTCACTCCAGTCCATTCTTCGGGATTCTCCGTCGATAATCCACTATCTACATTTATCTCTCCAAACATCTCTTAATACAGTAAACTCCCGTTTATTTGAAACGATCGGGACGGAAGATGGTTCGGATAACGAAAATTTCAGATAAACCGAATTCCCGCGTGAAACACCCCGTATTGCATCAATACCGCGAAATATGATCGTAAAATGTGCGTACGTAGAATGCTATTGATATGGTTGTGAATAAGCCTGTATGTTTTTGACTAAACAATTTGTGTTGACAGGTTAAACAGTTTTTAAATGCTGAATAACAAAGCTTGGTCATTTTACGTCGATACTGAAAAAATACGAGAAAATAAGTAATCGGTCGCGATGGTATTTGGTGGGTGCGGGTGGGGTAGGTGCATCCGACAAAGTTTGTTCAGATAAAGCGGATTTCGGATAAACGGGAGTTTACTGTAATAATGAAACGAATATCCAAGCAAAAACTTTGATCAAGATTGAGTTGCCTTTTTCCTCACTAAAGAGAAGTAAAGCTCCGTCAGCCGAAAGCAAACACGATATAGTTAATGAGCATATCCTTTTTTGTGTCTCGTTCCACTGACACTTGGTGTCATGCACACGGACCGACCGCGGGTCATGTCATTGAAAGGCCCGGAGTCATCTTTCTTAAATTTTTTTCTTTTCTAAATAAACTCTTTGAACACATTCCTCAATGTGTACTCAAATTCATAGCAAAAAGTTATCAGTATTGCGCCAGTCGTTTTTTCCAAATAAATTTAGAAAATCAGCCTGTTCCGACGCACGTTATAATAAAATAACCCCTCAAACTTTTTATGTAATACTCCTTCAACATTGCAACTTTTCAGTATAGGATCGTGCTTTACCGTGAATTTATGGTGAAAAGGACAGGTTAAATGCGTATGCGTCAATACATGCAGCGATCTTGCACAAGACAAAACTGCCTGCCGCGTGCCACGAACTGCTACCAACCTAACGTTAAAAAAGATAGATCGGAATACTCCTAGCTTTTTGACGGTATGACGGGCGTCATGCGAAAGATTAAAATTTATTTCGTCCAATGGATTCACGTTAATTCACGATCAATTTCGGTGGCCATTTTGCTACTACTCGGTGCTTCATGCAAGCCGTGAAAATTACTTTTCAATCTCGAAATTTTTCAAAACTGGAGCAATTTATTCCATTTTTTTTTACTCCAAAGCAACGTATCTAAAGCTCATCCCAACCTGCGATATACTTATTGTGATATCTCCTTGTTAGTGAAAACGTCAAGTTACTGCAAGTTTATATTAACATTACGTTAAAGAAATCTCTAGCATCTATTTTAAAACAAATATTATTGTATGGCTATTAAATAACCGGACTGAAGTCATAACAGTTTTTAGTCATCATCAATTACAGCAGAAGTGTTTTCGCCCTCAATGTACTCCCCTTGGCGATCCCTACACCGCTCGATACGACGTTGCCATCGTTAAAAGCAGTGCTGGTAGTCCTTTTCTGTCAGCTGGTTGAGAACCTCCATCGCTTTTGCTTTAACCGCTTTTATACTTCCAAATCTTATCCCCTTCAGCGCCGACTTGATTTTGGGAAACAGAAACAAGTCACGGGGGGTAAGGTCGGACGAGTACGGTTCTACATCAAGGTTCTGATGGCCCTACGTGAGCGTGTGAGAGGACGAAGACCCGATTTGTGGAAGACCAAGCCCTGGATCCTTCACCAAGGCAATGCACCAGCCCATTCTGCCTTGTCTGTGCGTTCCTCGCAAAATACGGCGTCATCGCGTTGGAATATCCACCGTACTCGCCCGAGCTTGCCCCCTGTGACTTTTTTCTATTTCTCGAGGTCAAGTCGGCACTGAAGGGGATAAGATTTGGAAGTGTGGAAGCGGTTAAAGCAAAAGCGACAGAGGTTCTCAAGCAGATGACAGAAGAGGACTTCTAGCACTGATTTCAACAATGGAATCATCGTATGCAGCAGTGTAGGGATCGCCAAGGGGAGTGCATTAAAGGCGAAAGAACTTCTGCCGTAATTGGTGACGAATAAAAACTGTTATGAATTGAGTCCGGTTATTCAATAGCCACACCTCTATAACGTCTTCGTATGTACCAACTGTATGTGATCTAATGTCTTTGTGCATTAGATGTCCAACACCAGGATGAAATTTTATTCCTGGCTTACTTCTGTCAAAATGTGTTTACTGCAATCAGTATATTTACCATGCCATCGTTTGCAGATTTGAAGGTAATCGATCCACGCTTGATAGTTTCAGATTGTCTGATATCGAGCAGCGCCTTATAAGTTTGATACATGCTTCTAGTAGCTGCCGATTGGATAGCCACATTTCGGACTAGGTAGTTAGGATTTACTGGTAGCCAAGTTGAGGAGTTTAAGGAAAATCCGGCTGAAGTTGACCCATCCCAATGAAAGGGAGTTCTTGCTGGGTCACGGGTGAATAGTTCAAAACGATTTGGCCCCGCGGCGATTGCACCAGGGTCTTCGGTTTCTTCATACGATATTAATGTATCGAGTAAACCCAATTCTTCGCCTTGATAAGTGAATGCGGTGCCCGGTGACAAGAGAAGCTGCATATTAAGGCTGTCGACTCGATTCAAAAAGAACCTTGAGGCTATACGGCTGACATCGTGATTTCCGAAAATTGAGTTTGAGGTTCTACCGTGGGGCAAGGCAGAGAACCATTCTTCTGCCATTTCTACGAAGTCATATGCTGTCGATTCTCGTCTCAGGTTTGAAATAAAGCCAAAGTTCAATGGTATGTGGGCTCCTTCATGAGTTTGGTTACCGAAATATCTGAATATAATAAATGCTATTAACTTATTTTCTTGAAAATTGATCAGTGTCAAAATAATAGTCGCCATATTATATTATGGTTTGACATTGGAGGTAATACCTGGTAATGACATTTTGACGAGCAGTTGAATCAGTAACAAGTATTTTGGTTTCACTATCCGGTCGGGTCGAGTATTCATCGACGACAGCTCGCCACTGATAAATAATATCTATAGTTTCATCAAGATCAGTTGTGTAAATATGTCGAAGGTATTCGTAGTCTGTTTCTGTAACTCCTGAACTAGCTTCCTCGTTCAAAGGTTCATCCAGAAAGCTGGCATCTTCAAAAAGATGAGCGACTGAACTAATGCGAAAACCATCGACATCTTGGTCAAGCCAGAATCTGAGAACATCAGTGATTTCTGTAACTACAGCAGAGTTGCGCAGATTAAGATCTGGTTGACTCTCATGAAACTGGTGTAGGTAGTACTGTTGTCTCTGCTCATTCCACGTCCACGCAGAGCCACCGAATACACTAAGCCAGTTGTTTGGCGGCTGAACTACGTTGCCTGAACTGACTCCATCCTTCCAGACGTAGTAGTCAGTGTAGGGCTCGACACGTGCAACAGAATTTTGGAACCAGATGTGCTCATTACTGGAATGATTAGGGACAAAGTCCAAAATAACTTTCAAATCTGAAAATAATAACCATTGATTATTTATCTTTGCAAATACTATTAATCATGTTTTCTTGAACAATGAGTATATTTTATGATGTGTGTGTGTGAATATTCTAGTTCCTCTGTTTTGCAAAAAGCGAACTAAGTAGAAACTTAGTAGAAACTCTAAACAGTAAGTGTGTCTTAAGTTAATAATGATTTGTACTTTTTTGATGAGCCGTGTTCACTAGCTCTTGGAAATCCTCAAATTGACCGAAAATTGGATCGATACCAGTGAAGTTCGAAACGTCGTAACCTCCATCAACCTGTGGTGATGGGTAAATAGGCGTCAGGGAAAAGCCAGTGAAGCCAGTGTCTTCAAGGTAGTCCAAACGGGATATAATGCCTTGTAGATCGCCAATCCCATCACCATCACTATCCTACAAAGATTTTCAGCATTATTAACTTGATTTCTTGACGAATGAGCAAACTATGAGACAAAAGTAGCGTAGATACGCTGGTTCTAACCCGAAAAATGGCGGCGTACCGGCTCCCTCCTTTCTCCCTACCTTACCGGCAGTCGGTATGTTACCCCCCACGATGGTAAGCCTTACCCATGATATTGCAACCGGATGTTAACATACATGACGTCATCATCATTTTCGCTTGATTTTGCCGTCAGACGAGCGGCCGTTTCGATAGCAGCCATTTTGATTTTCCTTAGTCGGATGAGCAGCTATTTTGATTTTTTTATCGTTAGACAGTTTGATCATGAGATTTTTTGCTTGGTCGGATGAGCAGCCATTTTGATTTTTTCACCGTCATCCGTAAACTTTCACGCTAATAGTTTGCCCCTAGGGCGAAAATATTATTTTCCACATACTTAGAATACATTCTCTTGAGTTACTCGGCCGGATGACGACACAGCAATTAGATAGGCTCGGGATGTTGTTGATGATCCGTAAACTTTCACGTTCAAGAATTTATTAGGGGGGGAGAGTGTGGTTGGTTGGTTTATAAATCGCGAGTTCATTCAACACGTTATATTGTGCTCATAGTTTTCCTATTGTGAACTTCAGTATCCATAGTACGTCAAATTTATAAAATCTACATCGAATGTGATGGATCTAAATGAAATTAACCTCGTCTGTTGCCTGGAAACGCTGCCCACTACGAGAATGCCGGATCTGGAGGTTGGGGAGGAGTACAATGTAACGGGGGTGAGACGTGTAAATACTAAGTACGGCACGAGTATTCTTCTCGCGCTAAATGAGCAATTCGAAATATTTTTACCCCCCCCCCCCCCCCCGAATCGTAAGTCTCATGGAAAATGCTGTGATGCAATTCAACGGGATGCAGAAAACGATAATCGAGGGCATTCCACGAATGAAATATCATGGGTGCGAATACAAAAATTTGAATTTTTTTGTGACAAATGAGCAATTTGAGCTTAACAAAAAGCACTGTTCCAACTTGCAATATGGAGATGATCATGGACATTCAAAGTTTCGTTGGCCCCGACGATAAATTTATACCCAAGGAACTTTGCATCATAAACATAAACTCATCGGGTTTGAGCCGCATTCTCTTCAAACCGCCGTACGCTTGGGCAGATCTACCAACTGAACACAAAGCTACTAACGCTTAGCTAACACACAATTTTCATGTAATACCATGGAATGCGGGAATTGAACCTTATGCTGAGGTGCAGAAGATTTTAATAAAGGCTGTTAAATATGCATGCTATGTATATGTCAATAGCGAGGAGAAGAAACGATGGCTGACGAAGATCCTTGATGGGGCAAAGCAAGTAATAAACATGGAGCATTTACACATTTCACCACCATCACTGGAAAAACTGAAACATATCGAAGAGGCGGGTTGGTGCTGTGATTATCATGGAAACGCTTCAACGGGATACAACTGCGCCTTCGAAAATGTTCAGTGGTTGAAGAAGTGGTATGTCAGGAAGTGCACGGGGTCTCTCGCGAAATCGTTCTGTCTATTCAACAAAACAAAAAAATGTAAATATCATGCGTAGAAAAAAATATTAATAGAATTTAATGTAGTTATATATATATATATTCCGAATTACAGTTACACCTAATTTTCAGTAATATAATTCGTTCGAATAAATCTAAAATAAATATACATATACTAGCGGTTGAATGCTTTGAATAGATGTTTTTCATTTATCAACAATTACAATCCGTTTTCAGCTCATACATAATAATGATGATAGATCATCGTATTTTAAATTGAGCAAATAACCTTACACATATTTTCATTATTCATTGAATAATAATAATAATAATTAAACATCCGAACCCAAAATTGACTTATACCAATCCCTTAACCGTGCCGCTAATCGGGTTGTATTCGACAATACGATCGTGCAAGAACATGCAATAGGCTACAGTGTTTGCGGAAAATTCTACGCTCGAGTCAAATAACAATCGAATATCCACCAGTCCAGTTTTCAACGATTCATTCTGTTTCGAGCAATCGATAACAATGAGGGGAGCTCGGTTTGTAAATTCACGCTTCGATAACAGAGGTTTGGCCTCTTTGTGTAGTAGTCGGTTTGAAATTGAACATACATGTTGTAGAGAATGGCGTACTGATTATTGGATATATCAAGATTCATATTCCAGTAGGGATAACACTGCGAGTTAAGGAAGAGTTTTATATCTCTGATTCGACAATGATCAAATTCACTGGCATTTTTCTGGGGACCGTTTCTTCGTGCAGTTTAGAATCCTAGAACGACATATCTCGGCTTTTCCAACTGCATCGATGTCTTCACCGTCCACACATGCCGCGTCGTTGACGGGAGCATCGGATACACGTACATTTCCTAAGAACAAAAACTCATGGATATGGCCGGATCCTTGGGAATGTAGTTAAGTAGCTGGATTTCCGGTTTATCGGCCAGTTTGATGTAGGGTAGCAACCACTCGATTCTATTAAGGGTAATCTTAAAGTTTTCCGCGGGCGGGGTTTGAATCACCGTATTCAAATCGATGTTGGAGCGTGTGAGAATCAACTTGTGTTTGCCATTGACGATGACTCGACAATAATTTTCGGCGAAGCCCAGCATATAATTCAACGGTAGAACAACGTCGTTTCCAGAAGCATCGGCTAGTTCGGCATCATCGCTCAACCAGCTGGTATTCGCCAGACTTTATTGGTGACCCGGGCTTAGGGATAAGTGCCACTTCATAACGCTGGTGATACCAGCATTTTTATTCCGATCAATGTCCACACCGTTTAACTCGTGGCAAACTTCCACAAACAAATGGCAAACAGTGATATTGATCAATTTCGTAGTCGTCACCGCATTTACACCATGGTCCTTTGTAATTTTTCCGTGAATGTGGAGAAAGCTTTTACTGGGCAGTAGGCACAAGTCTTGATGTTGGACAACAATATGGATTTCATCGTTGTTCTGGCAGCTGGATGATGCAAACGGCTGATGAGCATGAATCTCAGACTGCGCAATCGATTCTTCGAATCCCACAGATTTCTGTATTCTTATTATTTCTTCCATGGTAACACACACGCGGGATACAGCGAACACGAATTCTTATTTTCCAAAATGGCCACGTAATCGAAGACCTAGGCTCCGGAGAAACCGAACTTTCAGTGGTGTCAGTCTCGTGGGCGGTGTAAACGTTGTCAGAGGTGTCGGGCGACTGATGATTTTTGCTCATGACGTCTGACTTTTATAACTTTTACCCAACTTTCTCGCCTCAAACACGATCCTCATTATTTTAGCGTTTTCACGTGTAAACGCACAGTTTTGCCGCGAAAAATAATTAGCTCGTCGTCCTGATAAACTATTTTCAGCTGTAAATTCTGTATCGACAATACGGCAATTGGTAGGTAAATGATGCTGGCAGGCACTAACACAATCTTATATCCGGATGGAACGGTTGGGCAAAATTCATGAATCGTGTGAGCTCGACGCTCGCTTATGTATGCCCCAGCGGTTATGTTACACTCAACGCGTAAAGTATTAACCTTCAGTATAGTCACTAGTAATTCAGATTTTTGAGTAACGTCTCGTGCTAGCTCAACCGCTTCAAACCCCAATAATCGGCCGATGGAATCTTTGGATTTGAAGTCTACCACATGATTGCACGTGACTTCACTGTTCAGCTCGTTGTCGTTGGCTCTCAGACTAAGGGTGATATCGGAGGGTAGCTCCTCACGCAGACATTTTTCAATATCCTCAATTTCACAGCTTCCCGGGGATATTATGATGCTGGAGGATGCACCTGACAGTGTTAACGTAAACGATTCCGACATGACTGATGCTTGCTCCTGCGGCACTTGTCTTTTTATAACTGCTCGCTGAGAAATTTGTGGCATAAGTGCCCACAAATCACAGTATCATATTCCTGATACCTCTTATGATTGTATTCAACGCTACCAACACCGACATACCTCATCAGGTCCTTAGGCGGTTTTAAATCACCGAAACTATCAAAATACGCAACTTGGTCACCATTTTTCTTGTACGCAACCCAATGTGTCCCTGGGCCGTTTTTATCGTCGATATTAATAATTGCGGATTCTCGCATTTTTTCTCCCGATTTAGGCAGATCATTCCGCATGAAAATGCCGCAAAAATGCGGAATTTTCATATTTTCAGCATAGTTGCGTGAATAAATGTTGGTGGGAGCTCGGTGTGGTAGCTTTATTAGTTTTTTGCCGGATGTGAGTACAGGCCCATTCTGCTGCGGTAGGGTCGCAGGTATAATCCCTTGCCCAAAGCAATCGCCTCTATTGTTGTATTGTGCCGTTTGTTCTCGTTCAACCGATGTTTGTTGACACTAGCTTCGTTGACAGCTTCGGCTATACCCGCAGCACCATCCGCAAGAGCTCCAGTAGCGCTTAGACCAGCCAGAATTGGAATGAGAAATGGCAGGAAGCCGCCAATTTTATCAGACACAGGTATAACGCGAGGCACACGAGCATTCTTCCCAGTCCCACGCGCAGCCGCGTGAGCACCCGCCAACGCCGACTCAATGGCTTCATAACCCGGTCGCATGGCGACCTTTGCTGCTGTGATGATGGATTTAAGATTCACCGTTCTCTTCCGCTATTTACTCTTCCCACCTGTTTTAGATTTTTTCTTCGCAACCACTACAAGTTTCGACCGCTCCGCAGCTAAGCCCATTCCGAGTTCAGATTCAGCTTTAATGGTGTTAGTAACTCCCCAGGCTACCGCCTTTTCACCCACATTAGCGTCCTTGGCCAAGATGCGATTCCACGTCTTCTCAGCCAGCGCTTTGTCGGCAAGATTTCTCGCTGCAATATCGTGATTCTTTGCGTATGCAATGTCGTGGTCTTCACACGCAGCATCCAGCGGATTGATCCCCAAATTGCCACGAGCCAACCTCTGGTGCGTGCAATTCGAATGGGAGATAATTGATGATTTTATTCAACAAATCACCACCGCGTTTCTTCTGTGTGCACGTCCTCAAAGTCGGGCAACAACTAACGTGTCTTCTATAAAAGGTGGAATTTATATACCGTCATTTCAGTTCTCGTTATTATGCTAACGAAGCATCATGAGATTCCAAGATCAGCCCGATAAACTACCTATCGCGAATTTCGATAAAATGGTTCGACGCGGAAAGGGAAAGATAGAAAAACGACATGGAAAATTGCTACCAAATACCGTAAGAGCAATTTTTTGCGGGCCATCGAATTGTGGTAAAACTAACGCTCTTCTCTCACTTACTACGCACGGCAATGGATTGCTATTCGACAATGTCTACGCCTATTCGAAATCTGTCATCCAGCCAGAGTATCAATTTTTGCAACAGTCACTAGAACCTGTGCAGGGTGTGGGTTATTTCCCGTTTCGCGAGAACGACGAGGTTGTAAAACCGGAAGATGCTCGCCCCAACTCTGTTATGATTTTCGACGATGTGGCCTGTGAAAAGCAAGATAATATCAGAGCATACTTCAGCATGGGCAGGCATCGCGATATCGATAGCTTTTATCTGAGTCGAACGTAAAGCGCATTCCAAAACACCTAGTGCGAGACAATGCAAACTTATTGGTGCTATTTCGACATCATGATATGAATCTGGAACACATCTACAACGATCATGTGAACACAGACATGACGTATCAGCAATTTAAAGACTTGTGCTCGGCATGCTGGAATGATGACAAATACAGTTTTACCGTAATTGACAGGGATAGCGAAATCAATGGCGGACAATATAGGAAGGGGTTTGACTGCTTTATAAGCATAAAATAACATAAACTTGCACAGTTTTATTGCGACAATCGGTCCGGCAACATGGAGAGTGCCAAGATTCGTAAACATAGCGATACATTGATTGGAATATCGAAAGCATGCGATGTCATACGTCGGAAGCACAAGATGCTCAAGTTGGACAAGGACACGACCGAACAGGTTGTGGGAGAGGTATTCAAGCCTTTAATAACGCCGTTGCAAGCATTGGTGGATACTTCAAAGCTGCAGCAGCAGCAGCAGCAGCATATTGAACAAGAAATTAAAACGGAACTACCGGATGTTACAATGAAAAAAAAAAGAAAAAGATGGCGAGAGTACCAGGGATGATGATGATGAGGAGGATAAGGATATGCATGATGGGAATTTCATGGATGCAAGTGATGAAACACTGAAGTTTGGTGAAATTTCTACTACAAGTACGCCGGTGAAGAAAACAACGGATTCCATGGCGCGATATTTGAAAATGTTCAGCACAAGCAAAAAGAGGAATTTGGATACCACATACGGTGTTCGAAAGTTGACAAACGGTATGATGATTGGTGATACGCCGATCAATTTCATTGATAATCTGGTCAATGTGGGAGATGAAAGTTATAAGAGAACACCAGGATTACTAGAATTATTGTTCAAAAAATCACCCGATGCATTGATTGTGAATGACGCGGACAAGAATAATCACATGAAAATTATAACGCCGACAAATGCGTATCGAAAACGTTACCAAGCCGATGAAAGCCTTCGAGATAATTTAAGAAGCGCAAAGTATAGAAATTTCGTTGAAAATATGTAAATTTGAACAACTGGTGAATTTGAAAAATTAACGACGGAGCCAAGAATCGAACCTGGTATCTAGAGATGCTTTACCGGAGACTTACTCCACTAGACCACCTAGCCGCCCTGACTCTGTTGTCGTTAATTTCTCTTATAACCAGTGAGTTTAAATTTGTTTTCCTGTGCCAACTTTATGTATGAGTAAGAATTTCATCTCTGTATGCACGATGTAAGGAGACTGTAGTGTGTAGATGTTATGTTTACCCTTTCAATCCTTTGCTTCCGATGAAAAGCCCGTAACATGGCAATGCCGTCTAATAAATGAGATGCGGGTGTGCAAATCATTAATCTACGGAAGAATTTTGTTGGAAATACGTAAATTTGAACAACTGGTGAATTTTTATTTTTGGAAAACTTTTTTTCATTCTCAGAAAACTTTTTTTCATTTTCTGAAAACTTTTTTCACGTGTTAATTATGTTACGGGGTAGATTGCGTAGGCTCCGATGAGCGGTAATCGGAGCTTACTCCACGCCCAGCCAAGATGTTATTTGGCTATTATAGGGTCCGTTCACGTCGACTATGCACTCGTGTGCTACTACTATCAATGCATCAAGTGAATGGAATAGAAAGGGATCGGTATTAAGGGGAGGTGAACGATTTAAAGTATATGACTGTTTATTGGTAGTCAATGCAACGGAGTCGGTCGAGGGAAAAAGGTATGGTCTTGGTTTAGAGGGATAGGTGTCTTGCTTGAGCGCTAGGATGGATCTGCCTAGTTTAGCGGGATGTAGCAGGCAAGCTAGCCGCGAGTTACAGAAGAATCTGCTGACTCGCAGACGATAAGAGTAAACTATAGAGCGTAAGGTAACTAAGAGTGTGGGAAAGGAATAAGAAGTCTGGAGGACGTAACAATCAAATGGGAATAAAGTTTTCGGAAAACTTTTTTTCATTTTCTGAAAATTTTTTTTCAATTTCTGAAAACTTTTCTGGTGGTAAACAAATAAAAATGAATCATTTCTCGATATATCAATAATAAATAAATAAATAATTGTTAAGTATATGAAATCACATTTGCAAATCCAGTCAATATTTACAGTAATTCTACGTCTACAGTTTTATCCTATAGCTATTGATTGCTGGTACAAACCCCCAAGGTAGGGTGTCAATCTGTGCAGTTATCAATTGCCGCTTGTCATCTTGCCAACTCAGAGCCAATTATTTTTGTACGATCGTGCTTACTTCATGTTGTTTACTTCGTATTAAACACTAGGGAAGGGTCAACTCTTGGTAAGCCATCAGACAGGGCTGATAATCATCAAACGTGATGCTATTTATCGACGAATTTTTCACACCCTCGGCACGCTTACTCACTTTTTCCCCATCCTCAACCATCGTAGTAAATGTGTACAGCTTTGCTCGTAGTCCCACAAACTCTGTCATAATTCTACCATTATTTTCATCCTTCATTAGCTTAGTCGTTTCTTGTTTTTAAGCGGAATGCCATACACATTGTCGGGCGAAAAGTCAGAGGTATCAAACATTTCATCCACATCACGTTTGATGATATTGTAGATGTTCAGTACGTTAAATTGATAAATAAGGCTGTCTGTGTCGATATACAATTTGACCGCGCTGTTAGAAAAGTCGGATTTCACATAATTATAGTGGAAATCATGAAGAATGATTTTTGACAGATCTAGAATCGATGCACCGACGTGAATAGGTTTGGCGAAGTGAACTTTAACACGATTCATTTCAAAGATGACCATATCAGCGCCAAATTCGGTGCAGTTGTGAAAGTTTGCTCGAGCAATAAGCGCTCTCGCACCACCTCTTCCCCCCCCCCCCCCCCATTTTATAACCAATTTAACATCTTTATGATTTCGCACATTCTCCATAGTCTTGCCGAACACCGCGTTATCCATGAGTTTGTAAAAGTTTTTCTCAAATTCGTTCCTAGACCGCTTGCGCATGTCCGTGTTGAGCGTGATGTAAGGCTCGAGCCATGGAGATTGTGCGAACTTTAAAACTCTTGTGCACTTTCGTTACTTTCAATCCTAAATTCAAACACTGTTTCAAATTTCTATAGTGCAATATACAGGATGTCTCTAAATTGGGGGACACGGACCAGCCAGCGTGATACCTGACTCAAATCCAACCGAGAATTTCTTTGCCGCAAGCTCGTCCGGCGCATAGTTTTTGAATTATAAGCGCCACGGAAATTGCTGTTTTGTTCGTCCGGGTGAATTATTATTATTCGTTTACGAATTAAATATCGGCACCTCCCCTCTCGCCTTGTTGTACCCCTTCTCGAGCGCTGACCTCGGTATTGTTGCCGCGGCACACGCTGTCGGCCGCACACCCACGGACGCACACTCATGCGTGTGAAACATAAGCGAATGCCCAGCTACACAATACTACGGAACACACATCTGCGAGTGAAAATAAAAATAAATCTCCAAACAAATCAGCGGATTCAAGATTTAATGTTATAAAACACTTCCAATCATCGATGTGTGCATAAAACTAGAGATTTTAGATGATTAATATGCCGTTAGGGTTCATAATTACTCATTCAATCAATCTGGCTTGAGATCTTCAGAATTATGCTTTTTGAACATTTTTTGTGTCTTTGCAACATAATTTTTTCACTTGTTTTAAATTCATCATTGACATCCGAGTTTTCAATAATGCGAGAGAAAAACAACTCGCTGAATTGACGTGTCAATGGGTTTGTAAATCAATTACGATTCACCTGAGTTAACACAAAATAACTGAATAAATGAGGATTCACTGAATCGCTAAAAATGATAACTGAAATCATGAGAATTATTTGAGATATAACTGAATTAGGAAGAGTTGTAATAAGTCAAGTTACTTTGAATTACTTTAGATTCGTGCCAAAATTTTGTGTTTGAAGAGAAAAATAATTAAATTCAAATAAAAAAGTAATTTTAAATCAAGAAGAAGGAAATTCCCAAATACCTGAATTCAAATGAAGCAATTTCAATTTAATAAATCTATCTGAATTGAAGGAAAAATAATTATTATTATTTGGAATAGAAAAATGAAGTCGAATTACATGAATAAATTCAATTAATTTAACTCAAAAAAATATGGTGTCATTCAAATTCCTAGTGATTTCCTCGTCGATTCAATGTGGGTCTTCAAAATGCTCAACCTTTACCAGTAGATCGGCCCTTGCGTGTGTAAACTAACCGTCTATATCTCTCGAGGGGAGCATCGCGATGTTGGAAGTGTTGAAGCTTTTAACTTCTTCCGCAATCTCCTCGTGCTTTATGTTTTCAAATTTGTACCATAATGTGAGGTTAACCTTTACATTACCCTCCTCGCGCAGTACCAGCCTCAATCGCTCAACGATGATCCGCTGCGCGTCGTCCAAAAAGGCTTCCAAATTCTTATGCCCGAGATTTGTGGCAACTCCCGTTCGGATCCTGTTGGGAAAACCACTATCGACGTCGTCTCACTGTACACTCGTAGGACTGCCGATATTGGCACCCATCGCCACGGCGTGCTGCTGCTGCTGCCGCTGCTGCTGTCGCTGCCTCAGCTGTTGCCGAATCTTTGCTATCTAGGATTGTACGAGCGTGATTGTATGCTGAATTTGCAGTTTCGCACTTATGCTCGTTCTCGGGCGTTGGGAAACATCACGCAGCAATTGGAGATTTTCCATTCTAACTTCAATCCAGTGCTGGAAGATGTCATTCTCACGCTTGGGATACAGCTCACCCAACAAATCGTGAGCATTCTCCATCGTTTTGACGAGATTTGAGTATGTTTCAGCGGCCATGACTTCAACGTTGATATAAGCAGAACTTCGATGAACTTTTGACTTGCACGTATCGTGTAGGACTGATGAGTCTGCATCGGATGCGTTGAATTAATATATGCAGATAGATCGCAAGAATTTTGGGGCGTAGTAGTGAGAGGTCTAAGCTTTGTACGCCCCTCGTCATCCGGTTAATTAAAACAAATGAATATATTCGAAGTATGTGGAAAATATTATTTCCGCCCTCGGGGCAAACTATTAGCGTGAAAGTTCATGGATCATTGTTCGCTCTTTGGGAGCTTGTATTTCGACCGAGCCGCTTGGAAGGTGTGGTGAGTTGTGGTGTTTAATTTGTATAATGCTATTTATTTATTTTATTTACAATATATACAATTATTTACATGGCTGCCAAGTGATGCATGGTGCAGTTGTAGTTACAATGCAATGGGAAGGAGGCGTCAGTCATATAACGTTGCGTCGTCAAGTCTGTTGTAAAGTCAGTCAGCTTGGTCAGTCAGTCGTTGTCGTGATGATGAGATGGAGCAGTGTCGTTCGGAGTCGGTTGGAAGCGTCAAGGTGTAGAACTCGAAGTGTCCTGCCGATCGGTCTGATCGGCCGTCTCTTATTCCAGCCTTGGTGGATCCTTGATAGCGGGAGACCGCGTTTGGCGCTTACGCAACGCGCTCAGCTGCGTGGGTGGCGTGAGCGGCGTGCGTGACGTCACACTTTCTTTTGGGTCGCGTGATTAGAAAGCACGCGAGGCTGGTTGCCTCGCGTGAACTGGAAGGCGCGCTACCAACGAGTTGTGTTCACGTTGTTGTGAACATTCCGCCCGCCTCACTATGTGTGCATAGTGATATTGTTGTTACTCTTCTGCAGCGATTGGAAGGAGAACTATTCTGTTGATTGGTCTTGTTAGCGTGGTTGTGGCGGTTTTTATGACGGCAACTCTGATAAGACCATCGTTTCCTGGTAGTGTTTCGATGATTCGTCCCAGCGGCCATTTTGATGGAGGAGTGATTTCGTTTCGGATGAGGCAGAGACGACCCTTTTTTATGTTGTCCCTTGCTTGGAGCCATTTGTTTCTTGGGATGAGGCTTTGGATGTATTCGCGGGACCATCTTGTCCAAAAGTGATCTCGCATCTGGGTGAGTTGTTGCCAGCGGGACAATCGTGATGTTGGCGTGTCCGCAAGCGTTGATTCCGGAAGTGCATTGAGGGGTGCACCGATGAGAAAGTGACCCGGGGTTAAGGCCGAGACGTCGTCAGGATCATCAGTCAGTGCACTGAGAGGCCGAGAGTTTAGGCACGCCTCGATTTGTGAGAGGATGGTGCTCATTTCTTCGTATGTGAGCGAAGCGTCTCCGATGACTCGACGAAGATGAAACTTTGTAGATTTTACGGCAGCTTCCCAGAGCCCGCCAAAGTGTGGAGCTGCTGGTGGGTTGAACCGCCAAGTGATGCCCAGTTGAGCGAGTTCCTTTGTGAAGGAGTTGTGTTCGCTCGTTGCAGCTTTGATCAGCTTTTGCAGTTCGGTGTTTGCGCCCACGAAGTTGGTACCTCGATCGCTGTAGAGTTCGGTGCAGAGTCCTCTTCTTGAGATAAATCGTTTTAAAGCTGCTGTGAAGGCTTGCGTGGAATAGTCGGAGGCGATGTCTAAGTGCACAGCCTTGGTCACCATGCATACGAAGATGACGAAGAAGGCCTTGGTGGTCTTGTGTCCTCGTCCTGGTGAAGTCTTCAAGGCGATTGGTCCTGCGTAGTCAACTCCAGTGAATTGGAACGGTCTTGCTGGAGTTACTCGTGACCGTGGTAAATTTCCCATGAGTTGTTGCGGTGGCTCCGCCCGCCATCGCGTACATGTGACACATTGGCGTATACGTGATTTGATGAGGTTCCGTCCTCGGGGAATCCAGTACCGCTGGCGTAATGTTCCTAGGACGAGTTGAACTCCGCCATGTAGTGTCTTCGTGTGCAGGTGATCTATCAACAAGGATGAGAATTTTGAATCATGTGGCAGGATTATTGGGTGTTTTTCGTCGAGGGAAAGTAATGAATGTTTGAGTCTTCCTCCGACTCGTAAAATGCCTTTGTCATCGAGGTAGGGAGTGAGAGATATTAATGAACTTCCCTTTTTGATGCTGCCGGTTGTAAGGTGTCTGAGTTCTTCCCTCCAATGGTGTTGTTGGATGATTTTTAGCCACGCGATCTCGGCTTGGATGATCTCGGCTGGGGACAGGAGAATTTCATGATTGTGGTTTTGAGGAAGCCAACGTCTACACCAAGCGGTGATTCTGAGCAGCTTGCTGTAGCTGGAGAATAGACTGAGCATCTCAGGTTCAGTTGGTGGTTCTCTGGCTGTTACTGCATGGGCTGTTGACCTCCCTTCTGGAAGGTTGGTGAGATCTGTCTGGAGATTACTCCGTGGAGGTTTCTCATCATTGGAGAGAAACTCTGGTCCCTTCCACCAAAGTTGGTGTGTGAGTAGGTCTCGTGGTGAGAGCCCTCGTGATGCGCAATCCGCTGGGTTGTGCTGACTCGGGATGTGATTCCATTTGGCTTCTGGAAGTAGTGTTTGGATCTCAGCGACTCGGTTTGCTACGTATGTTTTCCATCTTCGTGGAGGTGCCTGGATCCAGCCCAGCGTGACAGTGGAGTCTGTCCACAAGTATGTAGTGATGTTATTCCAGTTGGACAGCCTAAGTGTGTGGTGAGCCAACTTAGTGAGAAGATGTGCCGCACAAAGTTCCAGTCGAGGAAGTGACACCTGTTTAAGTGGTGCGACCTTACTCTTTGCAGCTATCAATGATGTTTCGCTCCGGCCGTTTTCCTGGAGAGCTCGCAAGTAGAGGATGGCCGCGTAGGCTTGTTCGGAGGCGTCTGAAAACCCATGGAGTTCTATTCTGTTGGTCCGAATTAGCCAGCGAGGTATGCGAATGTTGGAGAGTGTTGTCCATTGGTCGTGAAACTCCCTCCAGTTTTGTGAAATGTGTTGAGGAAGAGGATCATCCCACTTCGCGTTGATCAACCATGTCGACTGAATGGTGATTTTTGCTCGAGTTGTTACGGGTGTGAGCCATCCTAAAGGATCGAAGAGTTGAGCTGCCTGAGATAAAATTGATCGCTTCGTAATAGCTTTGACGGTGGTTGGTTGGATGGTGAACAGGAAGGTGTCTGATTGCTGGCTCCATTGAAGCCCTAGAGTGGAGTGAGTTTCCTCTGTAGGAGCCCAAGACATGTTGCCCTTTACCAAACGATCTGACTCTGGAATGTGTGTGAGCAGAGTGGAGTCGGTTGACATCCATTTCTTGAGTGGAAATCCGCCCGCCATGCATATCTCTCGAAGTTCCTTTTGGATATTGAGCAGTTGCGTTTGATTATCTGCCCCAGTAAGGATGTCGTCAACGTAGATATCTCGTTGAAGAATAGATGCTCCAAGTGGGAAATTCGCCTGCTCGTCGTGAGCCAGTTGTCGGATGGTCCTGATGGCTAGAAAGGGAGCGCAAGCGAGACCGTACGTCACGGTGTTGAGTCGATATTCGCGTGGGTCTTGATCTTCCTCGGTTTTCCACAATATTCTTTGGAGGTCTCTGTCATCTGGGTGTACGAGAATCTGTCTGTACATTTTCTCGATGTCAGCAGCGATGACAAAGCGATGGGTTCTCCATCTGAGCAAGACGTCAGATAGAGCTGGCAGCAGATTCTCCCCTTTTAGCAGGAAATGGTTGAGGGAGATTCCTTGGTGAGTTAGGCAGGATCCGTTGAACACTACTCGAAGCGGTGTAGTGGTGCTGGACTCTCGCCACACTCCGTGATGAGGAAGGTAGCAGACGTTGCTCGTCGGCTTGTGTGATTCTGCCACCTCCATGTGTTTCATGACTTCGTAGGTGGACATGAACTCGTGGTAATGTTGCTCAAGCCCCTTATTGTGTTTAAAGCGCTTGAAAGTGTAATTGAGACTTCTTTCGGCAGCTCTCCGGGTGTCCGACAAGTCCATTATTTTTGATGAAGTTGGTAGTCGCACGATGTAGCGACCTTCGGGTGTTCGGGAATGTCCGATGGCGTATGTTTCCTCGCAAATTCTTTCGTCGGAAGTCAAGGAAGGAGGAGCGTTGGGCAGTTCCTCCTGTTCCCAGAATCGTCGAACCATGGATGATAGCGAGTCCCTTGTTGAACAGTGGTGACTCACTGTGGTATTGGCGGATGCGTTTGACGCACTAGTGGTGCCTGATAGAATCCATCCGAAGATGGTTTTCTGGGCGATGGGTTGATTTCTGCCCCCTTTCCGGAGACCGGTGTCCATGATTTGAGCATAGATGTCAGCCCCGAGGAGGACGTCGATGGGATCGGAGGCTTCGAAGTCTGGGTCTGCTAGATCGAGCCCCTTGATGTGATTCCAGTCCTGCCTAGATGCTTCCACGTTGTTGCCGTAGAGGGTCAGTTTGGGGAGAATCAGTGCTGTCGTTACGATGGTAGTGTTCTTGTGACGAGCTGTAACCTTCAGCTCGACTTTCCCCTTTGCTGTTGCGGTTTGGACGCCACCTACTCCGCATATGGCGATTGATGCTTTAGTCCGAGTGATGTGGAGGCGTTGCGCTAGCCTCTCGGTGATCATGCTCGTGTCGGAACCTTGATCGATGAGTGCACGTGCATGGTGCAAGTTGCCGAAACGATCGGTCACCCGGATGCGGGCTGTAGCTAGCAGAACGGACACTCTTGTTGATGGGCGCTGCTTGGCGATGAGGCAATTGGCTGAGGTTGCTGGCTTTGGAGTGTCCAAGGCATCGTGCAGCGTGGTGTGATGTCCCTCCGAGCAAGTTCGGCACGTCTTCTTGGATGGACATTCGTGGTGCTTGTGTTTGCCCAGGCAGTTGGTGCAGCGGTTGTGTTGCAATATTATGCTCAACCGTTCCCTGGCTGGTTTGTCCTTATAGGTTGGGCAGAACATAATGTAGTGAGCCTGGTTACAGATGATGCAGGTTTCTGTGGGTGCACTGCGTCTCTGTTCTTGTTCGGGTTCGCTTGCCTTCTTCTTCCCATTGTTGTTCTGGGCGTGATGTGTGTTTTTCCACCGTGGTGATGGCTCGGGAGATTTCTGTTCTCCCTTTGGTTGCTGGATTGCTTCGAGCGTCTGGATTCGGCGTTCGAGGAAATTCCTGAGGTGTGTGTAGGTAGGAGGCTCCGTTGTCTCGGCGATAGAGGCCTCCCAGTCTCGACGTGTTTTGTTGTCGAATAGTTCGACCACCAGGAAAACATACAAGTCCTCGTGCTGCCCGATGGGTCTTCCAATGGCGTCAAGTGAACTGCAGGTTGCGATCATGCCGTGGAAGATTCTTTGAAGTTCGTTTGCCGACTCCGCCTTTGCCTTTGGGATTGATGTAAATTTGGTGAGGCACGATCTGATCAATGCCCTTTTGTTTTCATACAAGCCGCTCAAAGTGTTCCAGGCTTGTTTGTAGTTTTCTGCGGTGATGCTGAGAGTTTTGATGAGTAGGCTGGCCTCCCCTTTCAGGCTCGCCTTGAGGTAGTGGAGTTTTTCGACCTCGCTGATTGATGCATCCTGGTCGATTAATGATTTGAACAGGTCTCTGAAGGATGGCCAATCTTCGTAATTGCCCGAGAACGTGGGCAGCTGGATACGAGGTAGTGAAGCTCGGCCGTTGCTCTGCTGTGGTTGGGTGCTTGCAGAAGAATTTCTTGTTTCTCCTGTTAGCTTTGTGGCGAAGTCCATGAGCATGCCGCGCTGCGACATATACTCCTCTTCCACCAGTGATGAGAATGTGGCGTAATCGTGCTTCTTTAACTCATCCTTGAATTTGTTGAGAAGAACTTCGTGTTGATTCTCGAATTTCTCCCAGTATTTGTCGAGATTGAAGATGCGCGCTTGGACGGCTCCGGCGCTAATATTTGCCTGGCCGGTCTTCCTGAGGTTCTCGACCATCCTAGCGATCCTTCCATGTAGCTCCGTCTGGCTCCGGATCAGCTCTTCGAATGAGCGATCCATGATTGCGGTGGGTGGTTATATAGGAAGACGAAGGTGCTGTATTGACGCGTTGACCTTGTCCTCTGTATCCGGCTCGAAGGACCAATAAATGTTCGCTCTTTGGGAGCTTGTATTTCGACCGAGCCGCTTGGAAGGTGTGGTGAGTTGTGGTGTTTAATTTGTATAATGCTATTTATTTATTTTATTTACAATATATACAATTATTTACATGGCTGCCAAGTGATGCATGGTGCAGTTGTAGTTACAATGCAATGGGAAGGAGGCGTCAGTCATATAACGTTGCGTCGTCAAGTCTGTTGTAAAGTCAGTCAGCTTGGTCAGTCAGTCGTTGTCGTGATGATGAGATGGAGCAGTGTCGTTCGGAGTCGGTTGGAAGCGTCAAGGTGTAGAACTCGAAGTGTCCTGCCGATCGGTCTGATCGGCCGTCTCTTATTCCAGCCTTGGTGGATCCTTGATAGCGGGAGACCGCGTTTGGCGCTTACGCAACGCGCTCAGCTGCGTGGGTGGCGTGAGCGGCGTGCGTGACGTCACACTTTCTTTTGGGTCGCGTGATTAGAAAGCACGCGAGGCTGGTTGCCTCGCGTGAACTGGAAGGCGCGCGACCAACGAGTTGTGTTCACGTTGTTGTTATAACAACAAAATCCCCAGCCTATCTAATTGCGGTGTGTCATCCGGCCAAGTCACACAAAAGAATGTATTTGAATTATGTGGAAAATATTATTTTCGCCCTGGGGGCAAACTATTAGCGTGAAAGTTTACGGATGACGGTGAAAAAATCAAAATGGCTGCTCATCCGACCAAGCAAAAAATCTCATGATCAAGCTGGCTGACGATAAAAAATCAAAATGGCTGCTCATCCGACCAAGCAAAAATCAAAATGGCCGCTCGTCTGACGACAAAATCGAGCGAAAATGATGGTGACGTTATGTATGTTAACATCCGGTTGCAATATCATAGGTAAGGCTCACCATCGTGGGGGGGGGGGGGGGGGGTGACATACCGATCGCTGGTAAGGTAGAGGGGAAGGAGGGAGCCGGTACGCCGCCATATTTTGAGTTAGAACCGGCGCATCTATACTACTGACAAAGTTCGTAATTGCCTTGATGTAATAAGCATATGCCGAGACTCATCTTGAATGGTGAACCGTAGAGATACTAACCCAAAACACGCGCGGCCTAGTGGAATTGTGTTCAAGCGTACTCTGTTCGAAGTCACGAATGGCGTGCGTAGAATTTTAACTCGAGAATAGCTCATGTAGAATTTGAAGGCTGAAAGCATTTTTTCAAACGGAAAGAAAGGTACAAGGAATTAGTTTGATCGTGTGCAGAAATTATTCTACGAATAACGTAAATGATTCAAGTCCATAGATCGACAGAAGGTATTATTATAATGTCAGGCTTGACTTGCAATCAATTTATCATGAATTAATTCATTCCTTTGAACTTTTTGTTAAATCGATCGAACAACGAAATTCTTGCTCATTGAAATAAATAATTATTAATTATCTTCTAACAAACTTACGCTACATTAATAATTTGTGTAACACGCAGTTGAGATCAAACAACGAATAACGAATAAATAAATGAGCAAACTCGTCGGATTATAACGATGGATCAGTAATAAATTGTTTCCTCAAAATAACAGTAAGAAATCTAAGAGAATTTATTTTTGAACGATTGTGCTGGCCATTTCAAACATCAGTTCTTGGACGATCCTCGTCGATAAACTCAAACCATAGCGAAGCACCTTTCAGTGGTTAAATACCTGGATGGAAATCAGCCAAATCTCTCGATGAGCCTTAACCCCAGAAAGCTGATCGCTGCGACTTGAATGTATTAACGAGGCTCATCGTGGGACTAATGTTTGAAAATGGCTAACTTAATGGTCCAAAAATTAATTCTCTTGGATTTATTACTATTATTTTTGACTAAACAATTTGTTACTAATGCATCATTTCAATCCGACGAGTTTGCTTATTCATTTATTCGTAATTCGTTGTTCAACCTCAAGTTCGTGTCACACAAATTACTAATGTAGCGTAAGTTTGTTAGAAGATGATAATTAAGAGGGGGGGTAAGGTTTTCAGCGTAAAAAAAAACACTTTTTTTGTGAATTTTTTTTAAAAGTATGGATTGAACAAATTTAGTCAAACGTTTTGTACATTATTAAGTATACTTTTAACAATATTCTGTAATTTTTTCATGCGGAAATACAGAAAAACAAGCCGGTGACAGAGCTTGCCCCAGAACGTCTCAGAAAAAAAAAACAATTTGTGGTGTTCACTATATCTCGGTCGGAAATTATCTGATATCAAAAATCATTAACATTTAGTCAAAATATCATCAAATCCTCCCCCCAACGTTCTTCAATTATTGTTTTTCTCATTTTTGGTGGCCATCTAAAGTGTAAACTGCTATTATTCGCGAAAAATTCCACCATTTTGTGGGTGGGAAACCCCCTTAATGTAAACAAAAAAATTTTAACTGCACGTTAGGGGGAGGTATTTTAAATGAAGAAAATGTGTACCAAGTTTGAAATGAAACGGTCAAGTAGTTTTCAAATGGCAGTGAGCACGGACTTTTTAAAAGTAGTTTCGAAAAAAAATCACAAGCGCACGATCGAACGTACAACGACAAACTGAGGTTCGTCTCTCGTTTTAAAATATTGTACAGTGTATAGTATATACATACAAGTATAAAATATGTCTTTATGGCTTTACTTACCTGTCTTTACTAAATAAAATATAATTTCAAGTGTTTTGCTCAGATCGACTTAAAATTTTGGGAATATATTTTTGAAATGTTTAACATTAAGATAGGACAAAAATAAATTCGATTTTCCGAAAGTGCAAAACCTTACCCGCCCCCCCTTAATCATTTACGGTGATTAGTAATCATTTCTTTGGTCCAACGATTCAACAAAAACATCTGAGAAATCACTTAATTTGTGATAAATTAATTGCAAGCCAAACCTGACATTATAATTAATCAATTTTGTCGATCGATTGAGTTGAGTCATCTTCCTTGCCTGGTCCAGTTTTCTCGTAACTTTACCAGTTCACAAGATCAAATGAACAAAAAAATATCACCTAATATGGAAATTAAATTGATTAATGTTCCATAAATATTTGCAGAATAACTTCCGCACATGCGCAAACTAATTCCTTGTACTTTTCTTACCGTTCAACAAAATGCTTCCGGCCTTCAAATTTTACACGAGCAATACTCGAGTTCAAATTCTGCACATGCCATTTTCACGTTCAAATAGAATAAAGCTAGCTTGAAAAGGATATGGTTAAAAGCCATCTCCTAGGCCGCGCAAATTTTGGGTTGATATTCCTATCGTTTACAATCCACAAAAATTCCCGGTATATTATGCCGGACAGGAAATCCTGTTCACGCCTAGTGCACTCTTGGGTTGTTTGAAAGTATAGTGCAATTTGAATCTTACATCTCTTGATAAGGTGCAATGAGTATTGCATCTTGCCAGTGCTGTTTTACAATGCGGAATAACGACATGCGCATGGAAAACTACACGGTCCACCCGGTAAATTTGAAGATGATCGCATAGATCTACGACTGACCATGAAGAGTCGGGTAAAATTTTCCTCCTGTCTTCGCATGTGAGGATAACAGTAAATTAGTTCAAAGAGTGTAACCAGAGTCTGAGAGGCAGGCTTGTTCAGCACTCAACTTCGAGTCATGAATTAAAGAAAGTGGCGAAAGTCGAGATCTTCAAAGGGAGGTCTGGGCTGTCTCCTCCAATGCAGTCAGGACATGTGGCGAATTCACTGTACTAAATGTGTGGGAGTGGTTACCCATGGCGAGCTCTTTTGGAAACTCTCAGCCCGAGGCAGATAGAAAAAGGCTTCTGAGGTGATCGGTCGTGTATTGGGCAACTAGTTCAATTTTCTGGCTCTGCGGGTTCTGCCGTAGTTATAAGTGAGTCAAGAACGATCAATCACTGCAATCATAATCTGTTCATTGTCGCATTCAGTTGTGTGTGTTACGCCCCAAAGTATCATTTCCAAATTATGTTTATAACAAAATAATGAGAAAAGATTCATAGTATCATCGAAAAAAAAACATTAAATTTTTTTGTAAGTTCAACTTTGACCTCGAATAACTTTTGAAGGAGTGTGACTATCGAAAACATTGTAAGGACTTTTTTTGCAGAGCGTCAAATTTCCTACAAAAATGTGCTTTGGTCCGCTAATTCAATGAGCCGTTGCACAAATACGAAATTGCAAAATTAAAAAAAAATTATTCCTGTGTTATTTAAACGGGAAATAGAAATTCCCGATGCGCGACCTCTTAATAATAATATTAAGGGCTTTGCTTTTTACAGGCGTCTTTTCACACCTTCTCGGAAGTTTTTATGTGAGGATTTTGAAAAAAAAAAATTAGCCGTTTTTTTTGAATCAGCCTACTACACAGTATAAATTAATGTATGAAAATCACAATAAAATATCTATAGTCAACATTTCAGCTACACAATCGGCAAGATTGAGAACCATCAGAGTACCCAAGCCACAGCCGGGCGTAAGACTCGACCTCTGGCTCACCACCAGGGGTCAAACTCTTACCTCAATCCCATAATTATCGCGCGATTAATACAACAAAGTAACAACCGTAGGCTATCGGACCATTATAATCAAAAAGCCGTGTCTTTCGTCTCTTAAGTCGCGAGGTGCGTAGAAGTTAACCCGAGTTTACCCTTCCGAACAAAGTAGTGTTGAAAGTGTAGAGAGATTTCCCTAATTTTTCGTCAAAAATGACCGAAAAATCGATTTCCAGTTTTTTACGGAAAATGTTCATTGAACTGTTGTCTACCTGTGTAATATTTGATATTGCTGAAATATTTTTTTAAATGTGTTTTTTGGCCTGATAAAGAAAATTTTTAACTTTTGGTTGTTATAATGGGATCCGCTTTTGAAATTTTTCAAAAACTGATTTTGGATTCGTGATCAGCGATCTAAAAAATGTTTGACTACAAATTTTCGCAAAAGTCCGTCGATACGTGCCATCATCGGTCGGTAACATTGTGGATAATTGTCGTACCAGTTATTTTGACATATACTCTGACCATCTAGGGGTAAGATATCTATCGTTCAGTCGTTATTTCCCGCGAATGTGTTTGCCATACTATTTTTCGAACAATAGATTGGACGAACTGTGGCAACGTTCTCCTGTGGTTTGAACTACTCCGACGTGAATGTTGAAGTGATCTGCCTGTTAGAATGAATCGAATCAGGACTTGCTTGCACCCTTCCAAGAAGCGTTCAACTGAAAATTCTGATCACTTGCGAAAAAATCTACCTCCTCCGGCTTCTGCTGTAGCTAACCCAGGCTTCCTCTTCCCGATACTAATCTTCCTTCAACAGGTGTTCGAAATATGGAAATTGACGCAGTTGCTGAACCATCTCGAGTGAGATCACCCCAAATCCCGGATTTAGCTGAACTGGCAGTGTGTGAGACTACTGAAAGCTTTGGAACACTCAGTCTATTCGACACTCCACTGTACTTCAGAAAAACAGGGCTTTCAAACTGAAGGCAAAGATGAGTTTGTGTTTGTAAATTTCATCTATTTGACGAGACTTTTTAGGAACTTTCCCTGTAGTAAAAGCAAAGTCACCAATCTCGTCACACAGGTAAGAGAGTAAGAAGGATTCTGTGCAAAGCTCATTGTTAAATGCCACAGCTGTAGTTATAAAATAGGTCAAAATTACACAAGCCCACGAACCAAAAACACTTCGATAAGGCCACCGTCCGGAATAAATAGGCAAGTAGTTAATGAAATAATCGGCGTTGGACTATGGCACTCAAGTATGCAAAAATTCTGTACCGTAATGGGTATGAATGATATGAGTGTCAGTAGCTTCAAAAGTCATGTGGACTAGTTGACTGCAGAGACTGAAAAGTTAGAAGTGGGAGTTTTCAAGCAAGCAAGAAAACCTTTCAGAAGAGCGCATGAAGTAGCAGATCTTTCAATCGAGAGTGGGGCAGTACTTGACATCGCAGTATCTTACGATGTGACGTGACAACAGACGAGGGCTTAGGTCGTTATAAGAAGTGGGACTAGTCATCGAAATCCTTACTGGACTGGCCATCGATTACCAAGTACTCTCAAAATACTTCCAGGTGTGTGTCGTTGTCGCAGTCCAACTAGATGCTACTTCGCCTGATTTTTCAATGTGGCAAGATGGTCTCAAATCCGAGTACGGTAAATACTACTACGGGTCCTCTGGTAAGATGGGAACGAACGCAGCAGAGTAGTTGCAGAACAGATCTGTCGAAGAAAACCAGACGCGATACACGACTACTCTATCCTGCGGAGAAACAAAGACATTTAGCCATGTGAAAAGTATCACCCATACGGAGACGATGTACCCGTCATAAAGGAAAAGTCTGTGAATCAAATCGCAAAACGAATGGGCACTGAACTCCGGAAGCTCGTCAAAGAACGGGAAGTGAAAGAAGTAACACTCGGGGGACTTGGAACAGGCACATTTAAGGAGACGACGATTGTATCCTTGACTAATTAATACAGAAATGCCATTGTAAAAAATATTCCTAACATACCAGCCATGATACGAACAATAGATGCAACAATTAGCCACTGTGTGTTAACCCTTAGAAGTTCTCAGCACGAGCGATGCCCCACTGGACCAGACTCATGGTGTTTTCACAATAGAAGTGTAGCCAAGGGTGAAGAGCCGGAGAGCCATAAAAAGATGCGACTAAAGCTCAACCCGAGAGTAGTTGAAAAGCTGAAGCCTCCGTATAAATGCCTGTTGACCAATGATCTATTAGCATGTTGTACCCGAGGTGCGACACCGAATGCTAACAAAAGCTTGCACTCCCTGAACTGGCGACAATGCCCGAAAGAGATATTCATGTCCAAACAAAGAAAACAATTAGCAGTAGCAACCTCAGTTGCTGAGTTGAACCTGGGAGCACTCCATGCTCAAAAGGCAAAGATGTCAGTGAGGTCTGAGAAAGTGACAAATAATGCAAAAAAGATAGGCCAGCAACGAGATGACAGACGAAAGTCTGTCTGAAGAAAGGCTGAATGGAAAGCAATGACGGAGTCCAAGAAAACCAGACGAACGGTGAAAATTAAAAAAAACCGCTGCAGAGCCGACTGAAACAGACGCAGAAGGGACAACGTTTGATGTCGGGGAATTCTAACGGTTTTTGCACATGACTAATTTGAAAGCAGTCAGCTCCATAATTGAATTTAGGTGCGTTATTGTACAGTATGTTACGTGGGGGTAAGAGTGTACTGAGCGGTGGTAGTTAATGATCAATTGAATAATCAAAGATGCTCCTACGTAACGACAATGAATAAAAGTTATAACTAAAGGAGACCTACCTTTCGATAAGCCGGTAATGTGGGTACGTTGTTGCCTAGTCCTATACAAGTCTGTGAAAGTCGTTTAAATGGTTGAGGCTAATTTAAAATAATGAAAAATGGGAAAAGGTCGTCGTTCAAAATAAATGGTTTGAAGTGATTTAATTGGTAAAAGATAAAGTATGTTCTGTAACAATGAATGACGATGATGATGTAGAACCCGAAAGTAACAATTTATAAAGTGGTTGAGTTTATACAACAATGCACGCCGACGGACGAATTTATATTCAAATGCAGAGAAGCTGCAGAATCACTTAATTTGACCGTTGACGTGTTTTTGAAAATCGTGTGTTATTCTCTTCTAAATGATATTATTATTTGATACCCAGAATATCTATCCTGAACGACGATTATAACTAGCTGGTTGTGATTATTGTATTGTATCTCTCTTTTTAGATTATCTTGAATTAAATATAAAGTGGGGCCGAGCTAACGACTGGAGAATAATTTTCTGAATTCCCAAAGGAATTGTCTATAGCTGGACACCAATTCTTGTTGCTGTTATTTCGAATTGTGTTCCAATCTTGGAAACAATACGTTTGATCTAATTGGGGATAGTGAAGCTAGTCACCAACTCTAGTCTTTCTTTTGAATGGATATTACAATAGTAAATTTTGATTAGAAAGGTGAAAACAAGGATTCGTCCACTGTTGGAGATGAGCACTCGGATTGACTTATCTTTAGATGTATTCTTGTGGTGATGAGATCGAGAGCCATTGGATCGTGTCGGTCTGCGTCAGTAGTATTCTGGAGCAGGGCCTCACCTCGAGTTCTTAAGGGTGGATGGATGATATCGGAAACGATGAACCCGGTCCCTCAGTCTTGATTATCAAAAGTTAATTTTCACAATAAATGTCCGAATGCTTCACTCGCGATTTTGATATGGAATGGTTTGTATTATTATTGTTGAAATGATTATTTTACGGAAGTAATAAAGTTCTTGATTATTAGAGTAAATGCTTAATATTACCAGATCCGGATGGAATCTGGGCTGAACTTGGTTTATTTAAGGAAAATCGAATATCATAAAAATGTCCTTTCTCGAAGATATAAGAAATAGTACAGAACAGGATAGAATTTGGAAGGTAGGAGATAGTGAGTCTTTTGCAGCTAACAGAATAACTGAATGCTCGGTTTTGACGAATTAGCGCGAGACTTTAGGCTGGTCACAATTAAGATTTTCCAACGCTACTCTTGCTCGAGAGGGGTAATCCGGGTTGACGTCCACGCACTTCGCGGCTTGACAGACGAAAGACATGGCTGCTTGGGCCTGAGGGTATTTAATAGGCAAAAATCTGCAGTTGCAATAAGTTGCAATGGTAATTAGCCAATTAAGTGCGGGGGGCGACCTCCTGGTGTCCAAACCTACACGGTCAACGTTAGTTCACGCCTTTCGACGGTGTTCCGACGATTTTCAATCTCGTCACTTATACGTACAAGATGTTGACAAAAGGTATCTTAAGATAATTCTCACGCATTCATCCACACATCTTAACAAATGATCTATTTTAATTTGGTGGTTCCAAAGGTAGTGGTTTATCCTAATTGTTGATGATAATTTTGACTTAAAAAGAGAGATATTCCCGGGCTGAGCGCCGCTGTTACTAGGTCAATAATTTTATAGCGGAATTCTTGGTGTCAGCAAATAAGATACAATGTCAGCGGATGCCGAGGACTGTATGTGACCTTATTAGAATATGAGATTGTGATGAAATAATCAAAGAAATGAAATAAAATGGAATTTTGAAAAAGGTATGCCAAGGCGGTACGTCGGGGCGTAACAGTAGACTCATGTACGGGTCAGATAAATATTAGTTGATCGTTTTAATTTACTCAATATATTATTAGAATATTTGTGTAGCTCTAATAATAATTCCACAATAAGATAATTGGATTTTTTTTGCTTTTATGTCCCGGAGCGAGTTCATTGAAAATTGAATGATTCTGGAGGAAGGAGCGGAGTAAGAAGAGGGTTGACCTCAGAGCAGGTACGCAGAAGCCGATTGGATACGAACCGACACCAAGGAATGGAATTGAAAATTAATCGAAACAGCGATAGGCACTGACGAACGACGAATGATTAATCAATATATTACTTTATTTATTATACTTATCATTAGATACGAGAAAATTCATTGTTGGAGATATAAATTTGAAAAACCGGTGTTTTCGAAAAATTAACGACGGAGCCACTAATCGAACCGACTCCGGTCAAGAATCTCTACATACCAGGTTCGATTCCTGGCACGGTATTTTATTGCATTTTGACAAATAAAAGCTTAGGCTAAGAAAGTGCAATATGGATGCACTCCAATCCACCGCGTATGATTGGTCTGTTCTGTTTTCATAATGCAATGATTATTAGTTGTGAGTGACCAAGTACGGCGGCTGGACTTGTTTCAAGGGCTATTATATGACGACAAGCATAGTGAATCGGCTCTAGAGGGATATCTGGATCATCATTTGAGGGCATGTGGGTATCAATAAGATGCATTCATCCTGCAAGTTTCAGATTTTTATCTACTTTGGTTTTTGAATAAATCGAAAAAAAAACGAAAAATCAGAATAAATGTTTTTTTCTCAAAAAACGGCTTGACCGATTTGAATGAAGTATGGTCACATCAAAGAGCTATATAAAAGATCAAGAAGAATAACAACTCATAATCTTTATGATAACCATTTGAAACAGGCGATTTTTCTCGCAATTATTTTTTTTTTTCTCTATGATAATGTTTTCGTACAATTTTGAAACCTATTTTTATTTTACACCTTTTTCGATGCAGAATAACATCTTAAATCCAAAAATTGATTAAAAAGGTACGCCATATTGAAAATAATAAAAAATCAATTGTTTTATGTAAGAACTGACTTATTTCAATGATTTTACCCTTGCAACAACAGAAACGAAGCTTATTCGATCACTTTATAATTGCAGATGATATAAAATATTTAAAAAAATAATATGGAAAAATTTTTTTTTTTATGAAAGTACTTTAATGTTTAAAAGTTAATTTATATGCTATGCTTTTGCATACTTCTAATAAAACTACACTTCACTGGATATAAGCGTTCACTCTCAAATATCAGTTCGTTCGACAACCATAAAATGGCACTGTTATTCAATGTCGTTAACACCACCATTTTATCTTCGACAAAAAACTATCAGACCTGTGGCTTCAAATTATTCACTAGTTGGTTAGCAAGCAATTAGATAGCCAACCTAATAAATATTAACCGTTGACATTAAAAATAAATTTTGTTCGTTCTTTTGTCTTGATTTAATAATTAATATTATTCAACGATTTTTTCATGCGAATGAAAGTATGTCTACGCCGAGAAGTAATAATTCGAAGCGTTGCATTTGTTCAAAATCCACTAAAAAATATCTGGCACTTCAAAATATATACAATCCGATGAAGATGCTAAAGAGTTTTCGACTTTCTTTGAATGTGCAATAGGTGGCTCTGGCATCAATGAGAGGGTTACAGCTCTGCTGGAGTACCTATCATCAGGCGAGCTGGACATACTGAACAAGGGCTCAAGACCAACCTTCATCACCTCATATAGACAAGAAGTGATAGACCTTACACTCTGCAGCCCCAGGCTTCTGGAATTTATCAGCGACTGGCGGGTGCAAGAAGAAAGTACACTCTGAGACCACAGGCGCATCACGTACTCCCTCGCGGCGAAAGCCGAGCTGGAATCGACGGGTATGCGCAGGAATCCCTAGGCCACAGACTTGCTCTCATATAAAAAGGAACCGGCTTGGAAGCTCCAGGGACCCTGCAGCCATCTGAGCAATGCTAGCGTGGTGAAGAGCGAGATAATACACCTGTAATCCTCCACAATCCACTGCCTTTGAGGCAGCGTACGCCGCGAAGCCCAAAGTAAATAGGTCCAAGGTGCCCTGGTGGAACGGAGAACTCGGCAAACTCAGGTCGAGCTCCAGAAAACTTCTAAACCTGGCCCTCAAGACAAACGAGCACATGGACTGGGCGGCTTATAAAGCTACCCAGAAGGAGTAGAAGAAATTGATCAAAAGCACAGACGGATGCCTGGAGAGGATTCTGCAATGAGATCGAAGCCCTACCACTATTGGCCAAGCTCCGCAGAGTCTTCTCGTCAGGTCCGTGGATTAGGCTGGACTGCCTGACGCTACCGGATGGCAGCATGGCAGAGGGTCAGTCGGACATACTGACCCATAAGCTGGAGGTCCAGTTCCTGGGGTCCGGGCCCGTAGTTCAGAGACCGCCCCGACAAGCCGGCCCGACCAGGCAAGAACTGCGGGACTGGAAAACAAGAGGAGAGATCGTCACGACGGCCAAGATTAGGTGGGCCATCGACACCTTTGACAGGTTTAAAAGTCCGGGAGCGGATGGGATCTTCCCAATCCTCCTCCAAGAAGGTAGCGAGGCCCTGATCACCAGGCTGAAAAGAATTTTTAGAGCGTGCCTAGTGCTACGCTATATAACAATGAGCTGAAGAGGGGTCAGGGTAGTATTCATTCCGAAAATATGAAAGAGCTGCGATGACCGCGCCAAATCATGCAGACCGATCAGCCTAACATCGTTCCTGCTGAAAACACTGGAACGACTAGTGGTCAGATTCTTAAGGGACGGAGCTCTAGCTGTGAACCCCCTTTCGAGGATACAGCACGCCTACCAAGCCGGTAGGTCAACAGAGACGGCACTCCACCACATAGTAAGGGAGGTAGAGGGACCACTCCACCGAGAGAAAGCAGCTCTTTGCGTGTTTATGGACACCGAAGGGGCGTTTGACAACATCTTCTTCGATGCAATTCGCGAGGCTGCCACAAAGTTCGGCACAAGCACCATGCTAGTCGACTGGATCAGGCAAATGCTACATACCAGGACTGTCACCGCCAATCAGTCAGGACCCAAGTCGGCAAGGGTTGCCCACTGGGGAAGTACCCCCTGCTGTGGGCCCTAGTCGTGGACGGACTACTTACGGGGCTCGATAAGATGATGGTGACAGCAGTGGGCTACGCCGACAACGTAGCCTTCATCGTCGCACCTTTCCTCTATGAAAAGCAAGATGCAGAAGGCACTTGACTTTGTTCAGAATTGGTGTACATCTCAAGGTCTGAGGATTAACCCCAGCAATACCAAAATGTTACTATCCACTAGGAAGCGTAACCTCACGATAGGACACATCGAGATCTTTTGGTCGAGATAAGCCCTGTTTACCGGAGTGCGCTACCTGGGAGTCACCCTGGACCGTAAACTGACATGAAGGGTCCACATCGACCATCAGACACAGAAGGCCACGGCCACGGAGACCTGGGATGACAACTCAGAGGAATTATTCTCACCAAAAGGACTCGTTTGGTACACAGATAGGTCTAAAACTGAGGTGGGCACCGGGGCCGGCTTCTGGTGCAGGGAACCAAGGACGAGCACTTCGCTCGACCTTGGACGCACGACCTCAGTGCAACAAGCCGAAATGTTTGCCCTGCTGGCCTGTGCCAAGCATATCCTGGACAAGGTCTACAAAGAGAAGCACATATCTGCAGTGACAGCCAGGCGGCACTTGGACACCTGGACGCATACGTCGTAAGCTCAGTGATGACTTGGGAATGCATCACTCTCCTACTAAGGCTGGCGAAGAATAACGCGTAAGCCTTATATGGGTGTGGTATCCAAGGAAATGAGCTGGCACACAACCTAGCTAGAGGGAGTCTCACGCCAAGTGAGCGACGAGGGCTGTCTCGCTGGTCTATCTACGGGGCACGTGAAACGCCTATCTAAACAATGGACGGAGACCCGCTTCGCGGAACTCTGTAGCACAGCATCAGGCATGGCTTATGCGAGGGTCCTATTCCAAGGGCCATCGTCCGCACTGGTGAACACGCTCATTAATCTGAATAGGACCGAGCTGAGAACTGTGATGGGTCTCATTAACGGTCACCGGTACACGGTACTAGCTCAGAATGGAGTTCCTGTGCCCGAGGTGCGGGGAGGAGCAGGAGACTCTCCTTCACCTCATCAACCGGTGTCGAGGGCTCGAGGGACTGCGTAAACAGGTCCTTGGAGCTAGCTATACCGGCGAGGAAAAAATCGAGGAAATAGGGGTGGGCAGGCTGTTTCAATTTGCCAGGCTGGCCGGCCTCACGTCGTTTCCTACGTAATAGGGTGTCCTAACGGGCCCGGGCACGACGGTCCAGCAGGACTGAGCGCCCGGTTACCCCTACCTAACTAACTAACTAACTAACTAACTTACTGTTATTTTTCTTGATTATAGCCTTTATATAGTTCCCTGATGTGACCAAATATCAAACAAATCGGTGAAGCCGTTTTTAGGATAAAATTTTTTCTGATATTCTGTTTGTTTCTATTTCTTCAAAAACCAAAGTAGATAAAAATCGGAAACTTGTAGGATCAACGTATCTTATTAGTACCAACATACCCTCAAATGATGATTCAGATATATTTTTGGGGTCGATTCACTATGCTTATCGTCCTATGGTCTTTGGTTTAATAAATTGTGTGTGAATAATATATCTTTGCTGAATGTTAATTATTGATGGAGAGACACCTCCGATGAAAAAAATCACCAAATCTCTGTATTCACTAGACGCTCCCACCCGCACAAAGACCCATGTCTCACCTCCTTCAGCTGACAATTGATATCTCTATGATTTTTTCACCTTGCTTGGATTACATAAAAGTTGTGCTTGTGTTGGCGTATGCGCACTGCGTGGCTCAAATGAAACCCTTTGAACCTTATGTAACCTTCAAACAGAGATTCTCTGTTTGTTGTAATGCATTGAAAACTCAAAGACATGTATTTCTTTTTGATCTAGTAATAAATGGTTTGTATGGGTTAAAATAACCCTCGAAGATGGTCACCAAACGGGTTGGTTTTTCAGTTTCTGATAAAATTGCTTGATGTATTTGAACGAAAGTAACACTTTAATGTTTTATTCGTCGATAAAGTCGTTGAAGCGATTGTTTTATTCATCTACGTAAAGCGCATCAAAAATCCACCCGTTGGGTGCCCATCTTCACCGTTCGTTTCTTTCCTTTGATGTGTTTATTAACAGATAAAAAAAAAGTACGTGTCTTCTAGCTTATGATGCATCACAACATACATCGACCAGATCAAAATCGGAGAGGTTGACCAACTTAGGATTCTCTGATGATCATTCACAGTGCCATGCCAAAGAAATGTATTAGCGGTTCGATTTTCCAATTGAGATGGACCGTAATACCTTATATTTATTGTTTAAAATCACTGTGTACAAGAAGATTTGATGCATCTATAAGATTCAGGCTGAACTGATTGATTGATTAAAATAACTTGAAGAAATAACACGTGTCCGAACAGGTAACGAAACTGAGATTGCGCGTGTTTGAATTTTTGACAAGTACTCGTTTCTGAGCTTCTCCGTTTGATGGATTGAAAAGATTAAATTGCGAAATATTCAATACATCAGGAATTTTGTGATTTTAGCTTCGTGCTTCTGTCTATTCCTTACCTGAAAAGATTTTGGATAGATTTGGTATATAACTGCTGTCTGCCACCAATCGAGTTCAGCTGTCGTCACTTCAGGCCGGGTTGGTTCTACAAATTTGGTATATTTTGGTATATTGAGTTCATAATATCGTCGGGTATTTAAAGAAAATTGATCTTTTCGAATATTTCCACTTTGGTAGCTAATATTGACAATGTTTCATAATTTTCTTGTATTTTCACAAAGATCTTGAAAAGTAAAGTTGTTATGCGACTACGTAACAAATTATCAAGCTAGACCTGTCTGGATTCATTTGAAATTCGTATAAATAATTTTAGAAAATCGGTAAAGAATTTGAATGTAGTTCAAGCAAAATTAAACAGAACGAATTGAATTAAATCAATATTCCAATTGGAAGTGTATGCTCCAGTAAGTTCTTGGAATAGAATTTGTATTATTGCAAAGGACGTGGAATACGTAAAGAGTTTTTGCGAGCTACACCCAATTAAAATTTTTGATGAACTGCTACCACCACTGACACTCCGTACCGCTAGTATAACTACCACCACTAAACTATTGCAACTTTACTCATTCACGTAACAATATTATTTTATTGTCAATAAATACAAATTACTGTACCCTGATAAAATAAGCATTCAGTGTTTCAATTTTCTACTCTACGTATATGCACTTAGGAACCATACTAAAATGACATAAACAAAAAGCATAAACTCAAAATCAATCCTGTGATAGCTGGAGTAGCAACGAAGCTAGCATTATCCGCGTATTCTTTTGTCGTCACTTCAGTTCCATTATCTACTGTTGAAGTTACATCACCTTCTTCAGCTTCTATTCTAATCGTTGTCGTGTGGTCCGTTGCTTGTGTGGTGGGAACTTTGCTCTCAGACCTTGGAGACGTCACTGTCGCTATTCCGTCAGTGATCTTCATCGTAGAAGGATCACTTCCTGCTACTATTGTGACTTCTTCTTCTTCATCTATCGAGGGGTTGGAGAGTAAAAACGAAATGGGGATCTCATGTGCTCTATTCAAAGTCGAGCAAAAAAAGATCAGTGATGACAGCTGGTTAAAGTTTTCATAAGAAGTTATTGAGTAATTAAAGTGGTTCTCCACCTAAGTGTCGTATCGGATGGGTGCCAAGCTAGGGCCATACGTAAAATTGCGAATAATCGACCGTATAAGATAATTTGAAAAATTAAAAATGAGGCTAAATCAATATAAAAAAATCTTTTATCAAACTATAATTAGTAGAGTGACCATTTTAATTTATTTATAAATATAACCACACATGAGCCGTCATTATGTTTAAAATTCATTCATTCATCCATTCCACAATTCATTCATTCCAGGTGTATATAGTTAAAACAGTGTATATTGTTAAAATTGGCGGATATTGTTGAAATTATAAATTATTGTCAATAACGGTTTTTCGTCGAGGCACTATGTTTGTTTATTGCACTTTTAATGTTCTTCGTTTTATATCGTCTCTCTTTAAATTTGGGCTTGGGTTTGGAGTGTTTAATTTTTAATTTAATAGGTATATCCTCGTAGTTTAGATTTCCGTTATTATTTTTAAATGGTCGATTTTCGATCAGTTACGATTTCATTTCAGAGAGGAACATCACCGCACCTTCTTCCTCCTGGAGAGACGTAGACCAAGCCTCCTAATTTCAAATTTGTGACCAGGTTCCCCACTCCCTGGGTCTAACCTAATCCGATCGTGCCGTCTTCATTGCGCGGTTATATTTGAATCATTACAACCGCTTCCTGCAAAAACTAACTGTATATGAAATCATAGGATTGATATGAATTATATTGCCACAAAAACTCTCAATTAAACAAAATCTGAGAATTATGTGAAAATGTCTTATATTTGAGGGGTTGTGACGTTACTGCGAAGTGAGAACTATGGTAACGTTGCCATCTTGCATCTCACTTTAATCGTCGGACCTCTGTATTGTTTACATCGCGGAAATTTTATTCAAGTGAATTTAACGGAATTATTATAAAAATATTCAATATGATAAGACGCATTATGTGAAATTCACATGGAAAGATGAACGGAAAGTTCCCGAATCAAAAAGCGATAGAAAAGCAACACACAAAATATTACTTGCAACTTCAACCAAAGTAACCTAGAAAAAAGAAGTTACTTTTTCACTTTCGCAAATAAACACAGAATATTTATATGACGCGCTCTCAATAACACGTAAGCATGAAATATACGGATAATAAAAACCAATTAAATAATTTATTTATAAATAACGAAAGAAAGTCATATTTATTTCAGAACTTAATGTATTATCTTTTTTATAAGTCTTTCTCAAAACTGATATCAACTGATGGTATAGTTGTGTCCGTCAAATTTCGCGAGTCGTTGAGCAGACGCCTTAGTCGTAGCGACGTTGCCAAGTATATTATGCGCCGACGAGTAAATGCATTCTTCAAACCTTTAAGTTATTTTATCACTACATATTTCGTTAAAACTTCTGACAACTAACGTCTTTTTCGATGCCTATAGAATCCTGATATTTTTAACCATCTAAAATCCGTTTCTGGTGCGAGTCGTAAGTGGTTTGATGTGAAAATTACTTAATTATAATTTTGATAGTGACTAGTCCGCCATAACCTTCGTGATAAAAAGTGTATTTTCATCGATTTTCTGGAGCGTTTAATTCTCTTATTTACCCGATAAAGGACCCTGAAACTCTGTATACATCAACCACGGTACTTTTTAAGTACATTAGCAAAGAATTGGTGATACCGTAAGTCAGTCGCTTGGGTGGAAAACCACCTTAAAAGATTAATGTGAATGCAATCGTAGAACCGCAATATACCTGATGGATAATTCATCCATTTCAATGGCTGATTCAGTGAGTCATATTACGTAGTCCGGGTGAAGACTATTTTATGCACTACGCATCCATTAATAATTTAAAGTATTACGAAAACAATAGAACGAAATTGTGATTCACATAAGCCACATTTCATGAGGCCTCGATCAAGGTGGTAATATAATACAAAATCGCTGTAGAAGAAACACATCCCCATTTTGTAGAAAAAAAAAAAAACGAACCTTTATTTAAAAATCTGCTATTTTCAAACAAGCATTTAAGAATCCACAAAAATTCACATATATTGAATAAAACGCAACGAAATCATTCAGCACTAGTGAAAAACGAGTTTCCATAGCAGCGACAGATGTGTATTTGAAAAATAATAAAATCGATGAAAATCATTTTTGTAATGGACTTTTGACACGAAAATTAGAAAAAAACACAACTTTCAATAACGCCAGTTGAAACTAGGTCGCACAGGCGTTGGTCGCACTTTACGTGTTCTTGCGGAAGACACTTCTCCACATTTTTATATATTTTTACATCATTTTTGACGATTTTATACATATGTTTACCACATACTAAACTGCTTGATATTGTGTTTTTTTTTTTTCTTAGTAGGACATTGTATCTTAACTGCCTGCTGCTAGTGGTAAGGTTCTCAGAACTGCATACTAGGCACAAGGTGAAATTTGACGTCACGTTCTCATTGGCTGTGAAGCATCATTATGACTACACGGCTAAACAGACTAAACGCTGCCATAGTGCAGCTATAAGCCTAGACATCTCCCGCGGCTGCAGGCGGTGTCTGCGAATATTGACTTCGATCGATTTTTGAGAGTAGTCGGTCGAAATTGCGGGTCGAGGTAGCAAAAGTGGTGTCCAATTCTATATAAATCTATCCTACAGAGTGAAAGTCTTACAGAGGTTGCTTCTGCAGTAAGAGAAGCCCAACTAATTTCAGCTTTCGGGGTAATACAGTCACCTTCTGAGCTCTCAACAGGGGCCTGTGTGTTATGGTTTCAAATACGGCTTAATTTATTCTGAACTTGAAGGTGCTAGGAGCTACTCGAATGCAGTTTCCGGACAAGTCATTCTGAGCTTATTTAGACGATTTTTCTGTGTAAACGAACTCTGTAGGATTGCACTTTATATTATTTACGTTCTCTGGAACCATATTCAGTAGAGTAAAATTTCTATACAAAATATTCTGTAGGATATTCACTGTAAGACTCTTATTTTGTCGAATGGATTTCTATAAAACTGGTCCATTCCTGGTGAAAAAGTTCCTTTAATCTACAACTGTCGTTCACAATATAATTTGGATGAGCTATATTTCAAAAGCAGATGATTTTTTTCACTATCTGGTGAACGATGAGTCCTTTGCAAGTCATAACGTGACAAAACGTGAATAAAACCCTTTACCGATGAACCCAAAATCTCACCATTCTTCCACAATTGTCGCAGATTGGTTTTTGTCACGTAGAAACTTGTTTGTGATGTAGATGCATAATGCAGGCAAATTATAATTATTGTTAGCTGCTTACAGTTTTGCAGAAGAGATTTTTTTCAGAGTAAGTTTCAGCTTGGTCAAACCATCAGACATATAGTATACCCTGAAAAATTTAATTATGATGTAATTAAAATTATAACAAGTTGTTTCTAGTTAGCAGCTCCAGAAAACAAAATATTATTTCATTCGACCCGGAATTATAATTCAAAATATCTGGAGCCACGCAAGATAGGTTAGAGTGCATTGGAACTTTATTATACCACAGATGAAGTGTTTACGAATATTCGTATACCGGGACAATCTCTTGAAACTTGAAAATCAACTACGCGTGCGCGATTTTTATCGGCTGTTCTGGCGGCGGCGGCGGCGGCGGCGGCAAACTGTTTCCGGCGGCGATGTAGTTTATACAAATTTTCGAGATAAGAATCTTAAATAATTTAGGTAGTGACTCGGCATGGTTTGGGAAGCATTTATTATCGGGTTGGAAAGTTGGTTTTTCAAAGAAAGGTCGGAATTTTATCCTTATGCTCTTTGAAAATTCAAACGTACACATTTTGTGTACGGTGCCCCCTGCATCGCACACAAGAATATCGGAAAATTTCGCCGACCAATGAGATTCAATTATTTGGCGTATGCGCAGTTGATTTTCAAGTTTCAAGAGATTGTTCCGGTATGTTCATTATGCTGGGAAAGAAATTCCACCATAATGTAACCGGAATTATGAGAAAAAACTTCTCTTGTAACTGGCAGGTCTAAGCCCCAAAATGTTACTCTATCCTGAACCTGGTATTCTAATTCAAAATTTGTAGATCCATCCATCTTCAAATGGACCACCGGTTAACTCCAAACACACCCACTAAATTATCTCAGATCGAGCAGTAGGGCAGATACAGATCCGACCCATAGATTTATAGAAATAGACTACGCGGTCCGCGCACCGACTTGAGCCCTAATTAGAATGAGAAAGCAACAGTGGAAAACCAAACTCTCACTCTAATCGGTGACTTGGCAGGGGAAATACCTAGGTTATACAAGTATACCTTCCCGATTCCCTTATTGCCTTCCTCGCCTGACAGTTACTCACTACTCTTTCTAATTTAGGGCTGCAGCCCGGCGCACGGTCCGCGCAGTCTATCTCTATAAGTGTATGGACCGGAATGATGTAAACATCTAGAGATTAATTCAGAGACGGCTAATGTTACGGCAGAGTCGATCATGTTGGTAATGCAGAGTTAGCCTATAGTGGTTGGCCGACATTGGCACATTGAATCTGTCTTATCAACGTAATCGCTTCGGCCGAAAAACCAGCCGTCTCTGTACCAATCTCCAGATGTGTACATACTAAAGGACATTGAAGAGCCTTGTATCGACTTGTACTATAGGCTAAATTTGCTTTATGGGTTTTTATACAATATATGCAAAGTTACAAAAAAAAATTCTGCAACAAACCAAATGTATAAAGCTTCCGCCTGGTATACTACGTAAACCTAAGATAGCATCTGGAAAGTACACTGGAGAAATAAAAAGTAACATATATAACACGGTATGAAATATTCATATCACGATATTTTCCTTTTAGTAAGTAACGTTCGAATAACAACTCAATTGGATACGTACCAAGTAATCTTGATAGTAGATAAATAATATTCACGAGTGACATTCTTTTTTCGATCCCTGTGAACAGGAATCCACTCCTCAGTCCTTAAAAAATCGTGATTGAGTTAATACTATGTGAATGTGTTTGCTTCTCTGTGACTTCAGAAGTATATTTCTTCGACTGACATGATTAAAACTTTTTTGACATTTTTATATTAAAAAATTCTTTCCAATCACTTTTTCGCAACTTTTCTTATTTTCCTAAATTACATATTATTTTTTGCTATAACGAAAACTGTTCGGTCGAACGAATAGTCAGATGTGCCCAAGCACGAACGGTCGCTCGCGCGTGCATACGAACACATGCGTCGTGCGGACGACTCTCTCTGTTTTGTCTTTGCATGTGTTTAGACGAGCATGAAGGTGGCGGGAATAGCGCGGGCCAGGCTGCGTCAGTCAAGCAGTCGGGCGATTCGGGGTCAGTCGTTCATTCCTTGTGGTTTTGTTTTCTCTGTGCGTTTCCGGAGAGATAGATAAATCTAAGGGGTCTCACTGCAATTCGATCGGTACTTGGATCTTGTGGTATCTTGTATCTTCAAATCCTTCCTGTTTGTTGCATGCTGGGGAGCCGGAATAACCTCGTAAGTACACTAACAACAAGCGCGGTACGTCCCACCAGGCACACCGGCGCAGCCCGGTTGTACCTTTGGCTTTCTTAGCTATACTAGCCGTATTCAAAGTAGGACGGGTAACTAAATCACAGGTACACCTGGATGTATCACAGACAATGAGTTAACCTTTTATTCAAGAGATCAAAGGGAAGTATCGCGCGGTTCTTTTTGCCACCGATCTGGCTGGGTGTAACTGGTTTCAACTTGTTTATGGGGCGCGCCCTTAGGTCCAGTTCTCGCATGATCATTCGTCACCGAGACGGAACGTCAGCGTCTGCTTGCGCTGCCGCTTACGAACTGGGGCGCTGCTCTCGGTTCTGACGACGGGCGAAGCTGGTTGTTGTCGAGAGGTCGCCACATACCAATGAGCAAGCGCAATGCTTGACGCAAGTAATCTACCGATTGCTTGTACATAGTTGGATTCATACAAGGTAATACTTCCGGTACACCGAATCAAGCGGTGATACCTGAGCACAAGCGCAATGCTTATACGAAGTGGCCAGCGACTTCATTTACCACGATTATGCTGCACGAAACAGTCAAGACGCCCAGCGCAACTATATATAGATATAGAGATTCAATTCGGATGTTTCAAACGAAACCAGCAACCAATACAACCATATATATATATATATATATATATATATATATATATATATATATATATATATATATATGTATGTATATGTATATGTATGTATATATAAAGTGTCTCCTAATCGTAGATTTTACCTCCGAAATAATTCATTGTGCGAAATATATTTGACGTGATAAATATCCTATACAAACTGTAAATTCAACTTTTGCGAGGGGTTTTTCCTCCGAGGTTCATACCTCAAAGATTTTCCTCTCTAAGCCATAATAAAACATAGAACTGATGGCTCAAAATACGTGTTCATTTCATTTATTTCTATCCCTTAGATCCTTGTTTTCTAGAGTTCGAAATCGTGACCAAATTAAAAAATACGCGGCCTTTTTTTTGTTAAAGAGGACGCACCCCACGAAACAAAAACCATATCCTGATAGTGTTAAAAAATGTTTCTTGATTATGCTACATGGAACCGTATGAATATTGGCGAGCATCCGTTCACCTCATGCGTACTACGACTGCAGAGCATCGCTATATTTGAATTTCTTCAATATTCGATCATTTGTTTTGATTTAACGGATAGAAACGAGCTTTGGAAATCAATGATAAGTGCTTCCTCTAGCAGAGCGGTGGTGAAAGCGGTATTTCGAGGTAGTAGTCAAACGAGACCGGTTTCCCAGATTACACCACCGCATCGCTACATATCTCTTGGTCTAACCAGTCCTCATTTACCCGATACCCGACGATTGAAGTGATAGCATATATGTATAATCGTGTGACTATTCAATTATTTTACCGTGCCTCACTTACTCCCGTCCGAATTTTTCAGATTTTTTACAGATTCCAAGAAATTGGGCATTTGAATACTGCCTATTAAAGTATATCTCACATACGGGTAGTGAGAAGGAGAATAAAATTGGGTCTGTATTTTGCGACCAGTACTTGCTTGTGAATATCTGTCGTAAATTTCTAACACCATCATTCGACCTTGACCAAGACCTCGTGTAATGTCCTATATATAAGAGTTTAATATTGCCTATTACATTAAGAAAAGTGTGGACCACATTCGCACAAGCGCAAGTAATACATACCGGGACATGACGTGAATGCGCGCCTTAAGAACTCACTTTGAGCAACTCCAAATTTTGTCAGGGTGACGTCAGTCGCGCGCTAGCCATAGACTTATTGAGATAGATTGTGCGGTTTTTAGGCCAAGCTGAAGCCATAATTGGAAAGCGTAGTGAGCAACCGCTACGCGAGGAAACCAATAAGGTAAGCGGGGAGATATACTTGTAGAGGGACATGTGTTTCCCCCGGCAAGTCACCGATTAGAGTAAGAGCTTCGACTCTAGCTACTACTCTCTCTTTTCAATTACAGCTTCAGCTTGGCACACAGCCGCACAGTCTATCTCCATATGTTTATAGCTCTACATGTATACCGGCATCAATCTAAACACGTGAAACTTGGAGATCTGCTCAGAGTGTATGTGTATTCTGGATTGCCTATAATTAGGAATCCTTATGTCGCGCATCAAAGTAATGTTCCAGTATGGAACTATGCGTATGAATTTTCAAAACCATAAAAAAAAATTTTTAATCCAAGCTACAGTAATGGTTGGTTGTGTCAAATTTTTTTACATGGAACAATGTAAGATAACTGTGCACGTGGATAACATTATGCTCTGCTGGTGGTGCCGTCGCGCTACTATGAGAAACTGTAAAACGGGTGGACTTGGGGTTAAGCCCGCAGCGTGTCGAGAAAGACCTCAGCGATATCTCACAACAATTGGCAGCCAAGGTACGTTGTTCAGGCGCCAAATCGGCAAGTTAAGGTACTAAGTTTAAATACTCCCGGGCAAGTTTTTCTGCAGTTTTCCTTATCTACCATGCAAATGCAAGTATTTCTATCAAAGATCTTAACACATATACAGACGCAAAATGATGGTCACTACATATCACCAAGTTCAATATTCAATTCAATGATCAAAGTGAAAAATGTTCTGTATGCATTTCAGTCAAAGACATTTAATCGCACAGTATCATATCTTTGCCGGAGCTTAGCTGAAAAAGGCATAAATGTCAAGGGTAGGGTTGAAAATTCATTTCGTAGTGTCAAAAAACTCGGGTTTTCTCTCAGAATCCGTCATTTCCGCCAGCTCTCTGTAAGGATAATTTACTTTATACCAGTAGCGTACTTACATAATTCGAAATACATCTTTCTTTCAAATTCAAGGCACAGTGTTCTACTCACTACTGTCTGACAATACTACTGCAAAAACAAGCACATGTGTCCTACCCATAGAGAATTCGGATTAGTTACTGGAGAAGAAGCATCCAATCTTTAAAACTAAGAATAGCAAATGCGCAAAATAGCACGATATTCTTTACAGATGCAGCTAGGCCCTCGCTGGAAGAAGACTCACCATCGTCAACACCGTCTGTTAGAATAACCGCAGCGTTAGCTGTCAATATGAATCCATCACTCGTAACTGTAGTGCTGTTACAGAAATAATAAAGATAAATCTTAAGGTGTCTGACGATACTTACGACGATTTTTTAAGAAAATTCAACGTTTAAAGAATTAGAAGATTTTAGATTTGTTGTCGTCTAGAGATTTTCTTATAACATCACACAGACGTACTCAGAAAAAACAGCATTGGCAGAACGAACAGCAATTGTGAGATTGGTTGACACATCTGAGAATATTTCGGTCACATTGATGGTCTGTTTCGATAAGGCAAGATTGATTACCACGATGTACGTTGGGCTATCGTCCAGTGATCTAGAACATGAATAGTTTTCAGTGCAGCAACATTACCACTATCACTAAATAAAAAATAAGTCAACAAATATAGAAGTTGATTAGGACATACCTTCGCAGAATAAGAACTTTGTCATTGTTCAAAGTTTGAATCTCACAACTTCCATAAATGAATGTGGGATTTGATCTTAATGCTGCAACTGCTTTGTAAGTCTGAATGTTGCTTATTGTACTAGCTATTTGTGATTCTACATTTCTGGTTAAGTAGCTTGTGTGCACAGGAAGATAAGCACTCGAGCTTTCGGTGAAGCCTGCATTCGACGTGGTGTCCCACTGCATGGGTGTTCTATACGGATCTCTTGTGACAGTTGTGTAGCTGTCCTCTCCAGCAGCACAAGCCAAAGAATCAATGGTTTCTGCATACGTTATTTCATTGTTGTCGAGTAACGCAATTTCTTCGCCGTAATATGTGAAAACACGTCCTGGTAATGAGAGGATGAACATATTCAGGCCATCGGCACGGTTGAGGCCATATCTCGATGAAATGCGAGAATAGTCTTGGTTGGAAAGCTGAGGAAAAGACAATATCATCTACTGCCCATAGAGAGCGGAACACTTTAAAGTAGTCATAGATTTATGGAGATAGTCTGCGTAGTGTTACGGGGCCGCTGATGTCCAGACCGAAAGACAGTGATAGTCTTGAAGTTGGCTCTTTTTGTTATACGATCGAAGGAGTGGGAAGTAGCCAGCAGGTGGCAAAAGCAATGAGGCTACGGCGAAGTAGACTTGTATATGTCTAGTCTCCCCTGCAAAGTCACTGATTAGAGTGAGAAGTCGCGTCTCTCTCTCTCCCTTTTCCTTTCCCTCGTTCTCTCTCTCTCTCTCACTCTCACTCTCACTCTCACTCTCTCGTGGCTCTGGTGTTGATATATTACGTGACCTAAACTGTTTTTTGAAATAATCGCAGAAACTGATTGAATGGGCGTGTTGATGTAGTACAGTGTGGTATAATCTTTATTTTGAAACGTGTGCACGACTTTGAATGATTCAATAATTTATTATTAGGTGAAAGTGTGGCCTCTATAGTCGGTTATATTGGCCTTGATGATTTTTGGGGACAGGTGCTGGCGTTGACATTTGATTGACATTATATATCGGTCCCCCGCATCACAATTGTGGTGACAGTGTTTAGCACGCTGTGCTAGTATCTATTTTGAAACTATAAATCTGTATATACCGCTGTCAAATGCGGACGGACGCACCTCTTGAACTGCTTACGTAGGAATAGTTGTTGGCATTGCGTGTATACTATGATTACCTATCCCCGATCAACCATGTCTAAGCCACTTTGTAGGATTTGCTTCGCAGCAGTAGAGAAGGTTACCGACGGTGTTACAACTAGAGCTCCATTTAATACGACTATCACGTTTAGTGTATGCAAACTTGTCTTAATCTTGAGCGACAAAGAGGCGCTAATAATGCCGTGCATGAAGTCTGTCCAGTGTGTTAGCCAGTTTCTGATTTATTAGAGATCCTAAGATCAATTGAGGCAAGGCTAGTTGGTATTGAGGGAAGCTCAAAAAAGGTAGACACGCTTGTAACTGATCTTAAGTCGCTCAATGAGAAAGTCGATAAACTCATTGCTGATAGTGTTGCGTATATAGCGGGGCTTGCAGAAGTTCGAGAGTCTGTGGTAAGAGTCATAGTGGAATTGGATAAGGTAGTTGGAGAGAGCGCATCAGCTATGACTTGCTTGGAGCCAGTTGAAGATCAGCTGGCTAGTGGTTCGACCTCTACGAGTGGTTTGTTTGTGGCTGACCAGACCACTCTTCTTCACCTAGCTTGCCGCGATATGGTTGCGCTATTTGTGATTATCGGACTACCTTAGTGCCCCGATGATACTGAAGAGAACCTGAAGAAATTTACGATGCCATCGGGACGTGTGCTGAACATGACCCTGCCACTAGCCGACATAATAACAATTGAGCCCATGGAAAAAAATAAAATCGGAAAGAAACGGACCCCAATTGCAGCTAGTGGCAGACCTTGTGCTCGTGCTATTGTGCTAGAATTATGTTCGAAGGCTAGATGTGATGAGCTTATTGCTGCTAAGAAGCTGAAACCGAACCTGAGAGCTAGACAGATTGCGGATTGGTATCCGGATGCCAAAATTTACGCAAACTGCCGTTACTCAGCAAACTTATACCAGTTGTGTTGCGATATACTTAAGCGTTTCCCGACCCTTGAATCCAACGCTGTTTGGATCCAGGATGCGGCAGTTCATATCAGAAAAGACAAGACGTCTACATCTCTTAGATTTTGTCGTCGTCGTAACAAGTTGTACTCGTGAGAGAAAAAGGCAACAGCAGTTCTGTATAGAATCCTAATGAATGAATTTATCGAGCGTAGGACTAAAACGTTGGCTGATCGTGGCCTTGCTGTTTCCATATCTTGACTACTGCACTCCAGTGTTTACGAATTTTTCAACAGAATTAGAGCGTTCAGTCCAGGTAGCACTCAATAACTGTGTGCGCTGCTTATTGTGTCTTCCACGTGATGCGAGCATAGCTGCAGCCATATAATCATCGGTTGCTTCTGGTTGGATTTATTTTTTACAAGGCAATATACCTTAGAGAGCCATAGTTTTTTCGTAGCTAACTGCGGTTCCGGGTGAAACTTGTGTCACGGTGCGATCAAACTCGTACGTATACGTTTCAGGTTCCATCTGCTCGCACCATCACGTATCAGCAATATTTTCGTTTTATTGGTTTGCATTTCAGGAATTTGCTACTGCCCGAAATCACGGTACTTACTTGCTCTACCTGTTTTGCGATCGCGCCGCTATAAATATTTGATGGCGGCGGAGGAGTGTGAAGCGAACCTGGCGAACTGGATGTATGGTACGATAATTTGATAATGTGATGACTTGTAATATTGTGCAAGGCATGGGTATGGCGCTTGAATGAATACATGATAATTTGCAGCCTTTTTGTGCTTGAGTATCTGTAGAGCTTGTAATTATTATTATATTATCGCTATCTCTAATTTTGGTTGGTATGATATTGTTCCTGTTAATTCTTCGGTTGCTTTGTTATTTAGATTAAGCTATTATTTACTTTTTTTGTTTTTTGATAATCTGATTTAGCTTCTGTTTCCTTTTTTGCTTTTTTTATTTTGTTTCAGCATTTGTTTTTTTCTCAATTATTATCGTAATCAATTAGTCTTTGGTTATCATTGGTTTTTTTTAATTCATGCCTCTTGTCTTCGGGGACTTACACTCCAGGATCAAATAAATATACTTTCTGTCTCTTTCTCTCTTGCTTGGTGCTTGGTAAATAACATGTGCCTGTTATTGCTCGTCAAATTTTCTGACGTTTTCTGAGTCCTTCTTTTTCGAGTTCGGTCTGTTTAGTATCGCTCGGTTCGCACTGTGCCGGTCTCTCTAGCGCCTTTTTGTGCGGCTATCAAATAATTGAGTCTTTTAGTGCGCTCTGAACCGCTGTGTTTTCTCGGACGATTTGACTTTGTTGATTTTCTGGAGCTGTCAATGTCAATGTCAGACCAGTGAGTTTGAACTCAGCCTTTGTTGACTGTTTTGGATTACCTCGCGGCATCTATAAACTCCTATTGATATCAATCTGCGATACCAACATGCTGGTAGTATGGCTCCTCCAAACTGTGCTTTGTGTTACGCTGCTATAGATGTCTCCAGTGGTGCCATTACCACTGGCGACAAATGTTAACATTAGTTTCACGCTATCTGTTTCAAGATACGGTTCCAGGTTGAAACTAGCAGGGCTGCGACAAATCGTGTTCCTAGTTGCTGCCCTATTTGTAAGAAAGATGAGACAACCGCTATTGGAGCTGAAATATAAAAAAAATCATCTTTGCTGGTGTCTATGAACTCTCGCTTCGGTGCGTTTGAAGCCACAGTTGCTAAGGTCAACACGCTTGTAACGATTGTTGAGGAACTTCACGAAAAATTTCACAGTACACTAGCTGATAACGTAACTCTCAGATCAGGTATGAAAGTTATAAATGCTACCGTAACGGAAGTAAAGAACGATGTTGATCCGATGGCAGAGGTCACGTCACGCTATACGGCGAAGATTAGCGAAATTAGTGACAAGCTTGCCATCAGGCAGACTGGCGTGCTGGCGCCTGCTGATGAGGTCATTGCTGGTACATTGCAATGAGGTTGTAAACTACGTCATTATTATGGGGATTCTAGGTCGTCGTGATCGCCAGCGTCTAGATGTATTACAGTCTAAACTGTTAGCGGCTCTCAATATTCAGCTGCTGTCTGCGAGTCAAGCGCCTCTCGTGAGGAAAATTAGTGTTGAAGCAAGATGGTGAAAAGGAGGATGTAACGAGAATGAAGTCTTTTAATTTTCTATTAAAAATCCCGTGTACATCATCCCAAACATAAATTTGTCGCCCAACGTGGGGCTTTTATTGGAGCACCGGCTCATTGGAAGCAGTCGTCACAGCAGACATCATCGCATTGGACAAAGGACAGAGATCATTTCAAGGTCATCAGACAGATGCTCGTCGTTAGAAGCAACATCAGTCGCAGCAAACGCAGGTGAGTGTTCTCTTCACTTCCTTTCCCATTCCCGATTCGATAAAAGAGTAACAATGGCAGAGTTAAAGCAGTTGCAACAAAAGCGAGCGACTATCAAAGGTCAGCTCACGCGTATGAAGAACGCACTGTCGGATGATATTGAATTATCTGAGGCTAAAGTCAAACTAGCAAAGTTTGATGAATTTTTCAAATCGTTCGGAGAAATTCAGGACGCAATTGACGCACTTAAAATATGTACCGCGAAAGATAAAGAAGCGGAAACGAAGGTAAAAGACGATTCAGATGCGCAACACACAGTTTTCGAAGATATTTATTACGCAGCAGCGATAAAAGTTCAAACAACAATCGACGTAGCTATGGTTCAAGCGCAGGCTCAAGCTGTAGCGGAGGTACAAGACAATCGAAATCATAATAATGGTAATAATGATCACGAAAACGCGGATCGACGAATAGGCGTCAAGCTTCCCGTATTACAATTGCCACAATACAGCGGCGATTATCAACAGTGGCTTCTATTGAAAGATGCTTTCAAATCCATGATACATCAAAGTACAGGAATTACGCCAATTCGGAAATTCCAATACTTACGTAGCTCGTTGAGTGGCGAGGCATTGCAGGTCATCGGAGGACTGTCAACGACTGCAGCCAACTACGAAAACGCATAGGAATTACTACAGAAAAATTATGAAAACATGAAGTCTTCAATCAACACACACTTAAATCAACTGCTTGACTTTCCAGCAATAACGAAAGATAAAGCATCGTCGATTAGGCAGCTGATCGTCCACGTACGATCACACTTGAAAGCTTTCTAAACTTTGGAGCTTCCAGTTGACAAATGGGACGAGCTTCTCATTCACTTATTGAAAAATAAAATGGATTTTAAGACACAAACAGATTGGGAAGAAAGAACATCTGATATAAACAGACGACCAACGCTGGAAGAATACCTGACATTTCAAGATGAGAGAGGTCGTACGCTCGAAATGATAGATAAAAGAAAAAACAAAAAAGAAACCACGAAGCCTCCTGTGGGAAAAAAAAAGAAAAAAAGGTATCTTCAGCTTCCGTTTCGCAATCCTCTTGCACAATCTGCAATGAATCTCATTTGATATTCAGATATCCACAATTTCTGCAACTGTCAGAATCGGACAGAATAAAAGAAGCAAAATCGAAAAGGTTATGCATGAACTGCTTGGAAAAAGGACATTTCAGCACAGCCTATAAATCGTCAAACTGCAAACAGTGTGACAAAAAACACAAGACATTGTTACATTTGGATTCAGAAAACAAGCCTACAACGGAGGAAAAATCGAACGGCGAGCCATCAAAGAAATCCGTTGTGACTCATTGCGCAAGAGATAACAGTCAACAGACCGAAGGTATTGTTATTTTAAATGCAAGCTTCGTAAAAAAGCCAACATCTCATGTAGTACTATCGACTGCTCGTGTTAAGATCGAAGATGCTAATGGAAATAAGCACACTTGTCGAGTGCTCTCAAATCTGGGTTCGCGGTCGAATATTATACCAGAAGAAATGGTGCGTAAACTCAAGATCCAGTGCGAAAAACAGAATGAGTTAATCACCGGTATTAACAAAACTCAGACAAACATTGCACGCACAACCACAGTCAAGATAAGGTCGATGCACGCAGACTTCAAAACGCTCATCGATTGTTTGGTGCTACCGAGCATCACAGAACGTTTGCCACAGGTGAAAATCGGTGCAAAACTAATATGTTTGCCGGATGAATTAAAATTGGCCGATCCGAACTTCCATGAGCCAGGCGTGATTGATCTCTTCGTCGGTGCTGGGCTTTTTTGGAGATTAATGTGTTCAGATTTAATTCGACAACCAAAGGGAATTTCAAGATTGCACAACACTTTGCTGGGGTGGATCGTCAATGTCGAGCTCATCGATGCAAGTTCGGAAAACCAGCGCTTCTGTGGACTTGTAACAAACGCAGCGTTACAGGAGCAATTGGAGCGTTTCTGGAAGCAAGAGGAACCTCTCGAGACAAGACGAATGCCAAAAGAAGAAAAAGAATGTGAGGAACAATTCTCGCAGACTGTGCAAAGAGACAAGACCAGAAGGTTTATAGTAGCCTCACCCAGAAAGCAAGAAGCTGTCTTGGGTGAGTCAAAAAGCAGGCGGTTTGACGTGTGTTTTCGCTCAAGAGACGTTTCAGGGCCAATCCTCAAATCAAAACGGAGTACGTTAAATTCATGGAGGATTACCAAAATCAAAAGCATATGTCGCTCGTTCCAGACGGCACAAATTTGAAACAAAACGATTCATTCGTTTTACCGCATCAGCCAGTCATAAAGGCAGATAGCATCACGACAAAACTGAGGGTCGTTTTCGATGCTTCAGCAAAAACTTCTCTTGGCACAGCATTGAACGACAAGTTCATGGTCGGACCGAACTTGCAGAATGATTTGTTCAACATAATTCTGGGGTTCCGATCACACGAGTTTGTTATTACAGCAGATATAGCTGCAATGTTTCGTCAAACCATCGTCAGAGAGGAAGATAGAGATTTTCAATGAATCCTATGGAGAACAGACGAAACTCAACCAATTCGGAAGTATAATCTCAACACAGTGACTTACGGGACAGCTCCCGCACCGTACCTTGCTATCAGATGTTTGCGACAATTGGCAACAGAAGAAACCAACAAGTTCCCACGGGCAGCTAGAGCCCTCAGAGAAGATTTCTACATGGACGAGGTTAGAACTGGTGAGAAAATAATAGAAAAAACGATAGCTTTGCAGAATTAGATGAAATAGCTTTTGAGAATTAGATGAACTTCTACAAAAAGTTCAGTTTCAACTAAGAAGATGGCGTGCGAGCGATCGACAAACCCTCGCAAACATATCGAAAGAACGCGAAGCAGATAGTTTGCTAACAATCGACAAAGAGGGTCCAATGAAAATCCTTGGGCTTCTTTGGGATTCTAACTCCGATACACGCAATACAGCGTGAAAATCGAAGAGACTTCGAAGATCACCAAACGAGTCGTACTTTCGAAAATAGCACAGATATTCGACCCGTTGGGTCTATTAGGTCCTGTAATAATTAATGTAAAATGCATAATGCAGAAAATGTGACAGTCGAAGACGGGGTGGGACGAGCTCCTGCCTCTAGAGATTCAAAATAAATGGACGAAGTTTTACAGCTTTTTGCCAAGTATCAACGACATTCGAATCGGAAGGAATGTTAATCTGCAAAGTGCACAGGAGACCTTCGATCTTGTAAGCTTCGGCGGTGCTTCTGAAATAGCATTCGGAGCCTGCCTCTATGCAGTTTCAAAAGATTTAAAGGGAAATGAACAATCACATCTCATTGGATCAAAAGACAGAGTCGCACCGCTCAAAACTATTTCACTACCAAGATTGGAGTTAAATGCCATGTTGTTACTCGTAAAACTATGTAACACGGCACGACAAGCATACGGCGACAAACTTCGTAAAGTTTTCCTTTGGAGTGACTCAACAATCGTTCTCAGCTGGATTTCGATATCGCCGAACATGAGAAAAACGTACGTGGCTAATAGAGTCACGAAAATTCAAGAATTGTCTCAAGACGCGACTTGGCTACACGTGTCTTCCAAAGAAAAGCCCGCGGATTTATTGTCAAGAGGAATCACAGTTGATCTATGGAAACGAAGTGACCTCTGGTGGCATGGCCTCGAGTGACTTCGGTCTCTCTCGCTAACGATTGTAAAATACAAGAAACGTGCGCAGATTGCGCAGAACGACATGCAACGAAAGAATGTAAAGCTGGGACAAAAAATGTATTAATTGTGACCAAAAAATCAAGAAACTTAAAATGAAAAACCTAAAATCAGATCATTCAGCATATGAGAGAGATTGTCCATTGTCCAGAGATTCTCTCTCTCTCTCTCTCTCTCAGCTGTCAACTTGAGTGGTTGTGCTTACCTCAGGTGCAGGATTTTCCTATATTTTATCGGACTTTTAGGTTCGGTTTTATTTTGTGTAGTGGTATCCCCTGAGTTTCGGTGTACCTCTCGCTGTTCTGACAGTAATCTATTCCCTGTAACTGTGCTTTCAGTGTTTTATTTAATCGTTTAAAGTGAAAATTTATAACTGCCACTTTGAGTGACTTAATTCAGCTGTTAGCCGCTAGAGTGTGTATTGCGTGAGCTGGTTTTATGTGTGTTTATTGGCATATTACGTACAAGCACACACAGGTCAATCCTAATACTGTTGGTGATAGTGTTTACATTGTTTTTACCTCAGCTGCTCTGATAATCTCCAGATTGCCTAAACATCTATTTACTGTCGCCTTACTATGACACAACGTTGTGTTTCTGCAGCGGCTTTGTGTCGGAATCAGACATTGGCTGGCAGGGTATCTGTGCGAGGTCATTTCGCGCAAGTTGTGTGAAAAAACATTTGGAACTGTCTTCTAAACCCGTACCTGGAGCATTTCAGTACATGTGTACTGCTTGCAGTCCTTCTTCTCCAGGTCAGGCTATGCGAGATTCGGGTACCGCAGCTATCGCCGGTACTTCCGGGGTACGTAAAGAACTGGGTGAAGGTCGTGTTTTTGGGGGTCGGCCTGTCTCAAGCACCTCACTGGCCAGTGAACTCCGTACTATTTCAGGGGCGATGGAAACTGTCCTCAAAAAACTAGATAATTTCGAGGACATCAAAAAGAGGCTGGACTGCTGTGCGCAAAAGCTCGACAGTGTTGCATCAGTAACGCAGCAGCTGGTGTCTAAGGTTGACGAGCTGATGCGGTCTAATGCCGCTCTAGCTGCCCGCTGACAAACCCTCGAAAATCGCTCTGATGTGGTTGAGAACAGGCTGTCAGAACTGGCTGCATCGGTAGGATCGATTCAAGAGTCAGGCTCCTCTACCAATGCACTGAGAAGGTCTTGTCCGCTCACCTCTTTAAGGCTGGACCAACTAGAGAAGCAAAGTAAAGACTTCGAGGTTTTTGTGACGGGTCTTCCGGAGATTTCTGGCACTACTGTGCTAGGAATGGTCTCACGTCTTGCTGGTGCCCTGGGTGTTTCCTGTCCAGCTGGGGATATAGCTAGCGCCTATCTAATTCCTTCTAAGGGCGACAAACCGCGTCCACTCATAATTCGTTTCTGGATAATTGGCGAGCTAAAAGTGGGCTACTAGCCAAGGATGTCGTTGACTCTCTTCCTGCGGCTCGTGTCTTTGTTAACGCATCCCTGACATCCTCAGAGCAACTGCTCCTGAACTCCGCACATAACTATGCCCGTCAACACGGCGTCAAATATGTTTGGGCTAGGAGGGGTACAATATATATTAAGAAGACCACCGGAGAGGTACCATTACGCATACGCACTCCTGCTGACCTGCCTACTGCTCAACCCTCTGCGTCTCTGGGACGTGTGCAACGGACATCGACGTCGACGTCACCTGCTACCCCAGCTGCTCGACCCAACGCACATCTTCGAGACTCGGACTGTTTGACGATCTGTGATGTGAATGTGCAATCGCTTGTTCCGCATTTCCATGAATTTCTCAGTTACTTTTCAGACAATTTCTACCATGTCATAGCAGTCTCTGAATCGTTCCTTCATGATCTTATTCCCGATGAACTTATTGGGATTCAAGATTACATCCTTTTTCGGAATGACAGATTAGGCAAGGGCGGAAGTGGGGTTGCGGTATATGTCCACAAAAGTTTAAATGCGCGGTTAATCTCATCCTCGCCTAATCTCTATTGTCACAAACCTGAGTATCTGATTATGGAGATTATCGTACCGAACGCCTCTAAACTTCTGTTCGCGGTCGTCTATCGACCTCCGAAAATTGGTTTTTTATCAGAGTTTGAGGATGCTTTTATGCAACTTGCGCAATCGTATAAGAATCTCATTATTGTGGGAGATTTTAACGCCAACCTTAACTCTGACTCGTTTGATTCCCGTCAACTCTTAGGTATTTTTTATTGTAATGGCCTTCATGTTGTCCCGTATCGGGCGACTCATCATAAGCGTAAGTAAAGTCTTGTGTGATGTACAAGCAATTCATGATTGGGCCGGTGACAATTGCTTGAAAATCAATTTTGAAAAGACAAAGGGAATGTTTTGTGGTAGTTCCAAATTTATTAACAGGCTAGATGCCTCTCATCTACCACTAATTAAGGTTGGGAATCATACAATCGAGTATGTCAACAGGGTCCGTAACCTCAGAATAATTATGAATTCGACTGTGACATGGAATGACCATGTTGATGTAATTTGCAACAAGGTCAACAGGGTCTTATACCATTTGAAAATCAACAAGGAAGTGTTTTCTGGTTCTCTTCGTAAATGGTTAGTTACGGCTCTTATATTTCCTCACCTCGATTATTGTCCAGCAGTCTTATAATAATAATCTACCTGGTGTACTTGATATTAAGCTCCAGCGACAACGCCTCTGTTAGATTTATTACAGGCGTAGCGAGGGATGAGCATATTACGAGACACCGACTTGAGTTGGGCTGGCTAACTCAGCGAAATAGGAGGCTATACTTAATCGGTTCTTATCTTTTTACTATTTTACGCTCAGGTAGGCCAACTTATTTGGCTCAGACGTTGCAACCAGCGGAGGTGCGGTCGCAACGTATTGCTGTCAATACGGGAGCTACTGCCAGGCTTTGCATTCCGCACTGCCGCACTGTCTGTTACCAAAAATCATTTATAGTCAGTGCCTGCTATTTGTGGAATTCACTCACACAGAACATTGTTGACAGTGACAGGCTAGCTACATTCAAGGTCAAACTTTATGATTATTACTTAAATCTCGAGCAACAAAGATTTGATTCTTTGCAGTAGTTATTTTCCCCGTCTTAAATATGAGGCTATTCTATTTTATTTTGTTTTATTATTCTATTTTAGTGATTCTATTTTTATGTTTATTGTATTTATTGTTCTCTGCCCTGCTAGCCTTCTGTTTCTGTTTCTTACTGTCACGAGATAATTTTCGCCCCGGCTATGTCTTTATCTATAATCCTATTATATATAAATATATTTTATTTATTTTTATTACTATTTTTTATTTTTCGGCTCACTCCATGAGTTGTTATGCTCGAGTACTGGCGGTCTCAACTAATCCTATTCTGTTTCTTTCTCTATCTTTACTTACTTCTACCTATTTATTTATTTATTTTTATATATTTACATACCTATTTATCTATTTATTTATTTATTTTATTTATTTTCTATTAATGTTATTGTGTTTTATTTTTATTTTATTTTGTATCAATTAATCAATTTACTTATTTTCGTATTTATTAATTTTTCTGTTTTCGTTCTTGATTATATATATGCCGCCTGAGGGGACTTGTACCCCCCCCCCCCCCCCCCCCCCTCTCTCTCTCTCTCTCTCTCTCTCTCTCTCTGCGGTTTGACGTATGTCACGTCGACCTGTGTGAACCCGTTCAATTCACTCAAGAAGGAGGGATCAGTTTTTTATTTTCTATGGCTCATCAGATGCCTAATTCAATAATTTATCAGTAGCCGTAATTTCTGACTCGCGAGTGCATTTTTCGGTCTGTTATCAAGTTTTTCCACTTTCATGTTTCAATCTCGCGATAAACGGTTTCGACAGTGCCTTGCGCCGATTTACTGCGCAGACGTCTTTATTGTGTAACGATCAGCACGACACATTCAAAGGGTTTGAATTGACAATCATTTCGGGGCTCTGGGTATCTGATAGTGGCAATCAACCCGGGGTGCTACGGAACTTTGGTCACTTCATGATACTGAGTTGTCGAACCACTGATGAAAAATGAATGATAAGAACCAAGAAGAATGCATTTGTGCAAAAGACAAGCAGCAGTTGAAAATAATTGTATGTGTGTGTGAAAAGTGTGACAAGGCATATCACCCAGCCTGTGTCAAATATCACAAAGCAAAAAACGAAAAGGGCGAAATGGTGGATTGCGAAAACAACTTTGTGACCATCCAAATAAAACAGAAAAAAAAGAGACAACAACTCCAATGGAATGCGACGGGACTCATACGGGGTCAAACAGTGATGATGGCACATGCGGGCGGACCGAGCAGAAGAAACAAGACGGCAACCGAAACAAGAGAACGAGACGAGAGGTGGGGCTTGAAGACTCATCGATAGACAGCAGCAACGCCGGTGACGAGGAGGTACTAAGGCGGCTAATTCTAAACGCAATTAGGGCCAAGGTACGTCCACTATCGGATAAAATTGACGAGCTGCAAAGCGAAATTGTTAGCTTGAAACAAACTGTAAATAAATTAACAAATGAAAATGTAAAATTGCAAAATATTAATGATAACGTTCGAGCCAATAGTAATGGTGTTGCGTCTTATGCTAATGTCGTTCAAAATAAAAGGAAAGACGTAGTGATTGTTGTAAAGCCTGTAAAGGTCGACACTGCCGCCCAAGACGGTGTCAAAAAAAACGAGAACTTGAACAACGTGAAAGGTAATATTAATGTTAAAGATTTTGGAGTCGGAGTCAAAAATATTAAAGAGAAAAAGAACGGAACGGTTGTTGTCACATTTAAAAATGTTAATGACAAAGAACAATTACAAAAGGATTTTGAAGAAAAAATCGGAGAAGAGTTTAAAGTTCAAGCTCCTAAAGCTCAAAAGAAATTTGTTAAAATTCTTTACATTGAGGGCGAAGTAGCGACGTTAGAAAATGAACAATTAATCAATGACATTGTCAAACAAAATAAATTGAACGAGTACTGCCAGAAAGTAGAAATGAAAATTGTCAAGCGAATTGGCTATACCAAGAAAGACGAGCTCAGCGTAATTGTTGAGGTGAATCCCGAGTTGCAAAAAGTTTTACTATTTTTGGAAAAAGTTTCCATTGGATGGAAACAGTGCAAAGTGATTAAGCTCATTAACGTAATTCGTTGTTTTAAATGTTGCGGGTTTAACCATTACGCGAATGATTGTAAGAGAGAGGTCACTTGTGGCAAATGAAAAGGTGCACACAGCAGCAAAACATGCCAATCAACTGCGTTAAAATGCACTAATTGTGCGCATAAAAATATGATAAAGAATAATGATAGTATTTATGATGACAAGCACAATGCTTTTGACAAAAGTTGTCCTATTTATATTAGAATTGCTGAGAGCTATAAGAAAAGAGCAGAAGAGAGTAATTAGCAATTACAGCCACATGAATTGTTACTACATCTCAATGCACAAAGTTATTTAGCACATAAAGACGAAATCGAACAATTAATGATTGACAAGAAACCTCTAATTGTTTGCTTAACAGAAGCCAGAATAACTGACGATATAAATGACTCAGAATTAATTATGGATAATTATAATTTTATAAGAGTAAACTCAGAAAATAAATTTACGGGCGGCATTCTTGTTTACTTTAGAAATGACTCGCAATTTAAAATAATTAATAATAAAAACTATTCCTCTAACACGTGGAACTTAACGTTTTCTGTTCAATTATTGAATGAGATAACTATTTCAGTAGTGTATCACTCACCAAGTACGAGTGATGCACTCTTTATGGAGATTTTACAGGAAATTATAAATGATTTTACTGAAAATAAACAATTTATCTTACTGGGAGATCTAAATATTGACATTAGTAAAAATAGTTACTATTCAACTAAGCTTCAATCAATAATGGGTGAAATGGGACTAAAGAACTATGTCCCTACGTTTACACGCGTTACTAACAATTTACAAACAATGATTGATTTAGCCTTTTCAAATGAATTTTTAAATTGTGACGTTTGGGATTCCCCAAAAATAACTGACCATGACATCCTAAGTATTAAATTACCCAAAAATCAACATAATTTAAGTAAACAAAACTATTCCATTGGCAGAAATTTTAAAAAGCTTGATAATGTTAAATTTGTAAAAATTTTAAATGAGATGATTAATAGGATAGATAAATCTAATGACAACAATGTAAACAGTATAGCCAATAATATGATCGGATCAATTGAACAGACGTTAAACAAAGTTGTTCCATTGACTAAACTTAAAGTAATTAATAAGTGGAAGAGTAAAGAATGGTTCGACGACGAAATAAAAGCTTTAAGACATAAGAAAAATGAATTATATAAAAGTGCCAAGGAAACTAATCGTGAAACTGATTGGAAGAACTTTGAAAAAATTATAAATGAAGTAACTAAATTAATTAAGCAAAAGAAAAGAGAGTATAATGATACGGTAATTGATAAAAACAAAAAAGATGGTAAAAAGTTGTGAAAACATTTAAAACAAATTGTAAGTAAAAAATCAAAAAGTAGCGTAAGTAAAGTAAAATTTAATGATGAAATCTGTGATAAGGATGAAGATATTGCTGATAATTTTAATAAATTTTTTATCAACAGTATAAATGAAATTAACGATGCAATATTAAATTCTAATCAAAATAATAATAATAATAACTGTGATAATTTTAGATAATTAGATGTACCAACTAATGATAGTAATAATGATAGATGGTCTAACTTTAGTAAAGTTACGATAAAAGAATTGACAGAAATTGTAAATAAACTGGAAAACAAAGCGTGTACCGAAGACGGTATAAATGCGGAAATAATTAAAAAAGCGTGGACTTATATTGATGATCAATTTGTTAATCTAGTAAATGTTTCATTGCGAATGGGTGAATCTCCATCTGATTGGAAAAATTCACTAATTACACCTATTCAAAAAGTACAAAATACAATAAATGCGAGTGAATTCAGACCAATAAATGTACTTCCGACCTTTGAGAAAATACTAGAGACTGTAGTTCATAAGCAATTAGTTAAATATTTAGATAATAAAAATATCCTAGTGCCAGAGCAATCTGGCTTCCGCGAAAGTCATTCCTGCGAAACTGCCTTGCAAAATGTATTAAACGAATGGAAAATTAACTGTGATAATCGATTAAAAACTGGCGTTGCGTTTCTGGACTTTAAGAGAGCGTTTGAAACAATTGACAGAAATATATTAATAAAAAAATTAAACAAATGCGGTATTAAAAATAATGTGCTAAAATGGTTCAAAAGTTACTTGACTGAGCGCACTAAGCAAGTAAAGTTTAACAATGTGATCTCCACAAAGAGAAAGACGAAATATGGTGTTCCACAAGGCTCAATACTGGGTCCACTTCTCTTTTTGATTTATATTAATGATTTAAAAGGAGAATTAAAATATTGTAAATGTAAAATGTTTGCGGACGACACAATAATATATTATAGTAGCTCTGATTCCATTGACATTGAAAAGAAGATTAACTATGATTTAAATAAGGTATCTATTTGGCTAAACAGAAACATGATAAGTTTAAATGTTGCTAAAACTAAATTCATGTTGGTAAGAGGAGTGCGAACCTCTGGTTACAATTTTAAATGTAATATAAAAATTGAAAATAACTTAATTGAAAATGTAGACGAAATTAAATACCTTGGTATAATTATTGACAAGCATTTAAACTTTAAAGAACACATAAAGTATACAATTAAAAAAATTGCTAAAAAAGGAAATTTTTTGTTCCGAATTGGAAACTCTGTGTCGCCGCTAACGAGGACTATTATTTATAAAAGTCTGATTGCCCCGCACTTTGACTATTGTTCTACGATTTTCTTAAGCATTGGTGAAACTGAACTTGATTCATTGCAAAAAGTGCAAAATTGAGCGATGCGAGCGATAATTAGATGTAGTAAATTTACACCGATCAAACAAATGTTAAATGCATTACATTTCTTTAATGTTAAACAGCGAATTACTCTAAATACGCTTATATTTGTGCATAAAATTAAATTAAAGATATGTCCATCTTACCTTGCGGAAAGTGTAACTCTAGTTGGCGAAATACATAGTTATAACACACGATAGCGAAATAATATACACATCACAAAGCGTAATCAAACAACATCACAAAACACACTAATATACAGCGGATTTAAAATTTATAATGACTTACCAAACAGTATAAAATCAATTGACAATGTGAACACATTTAGACGTAAAGTGAAAGAATATATTAAAGAGATGTATGTATGAGAAAGTTGTGTGAACAATGAACCGTTATGTGACTATTAAGACGAGGTCTGATTGGGTTTTTCTTGGGTTTCCCTAATCCGTGCAGATATGCACGCGGTACTTTAATGCCGGGACCTAAAATAAGTCTCCCAAGTGACAGTCATATTTGTACCTCTGTAAAATGTACCATTGAAGTAGCCATGGGCTAAATAAACGACATCAATCAATCCCTCTCCCTCTCCCTCTCCCTCTCTGGGGTTCTCAAGTCAATAAAGTATCCAAATGCATAAACTCAATCTTGTATCGACTCAAAATATCAATGGACCTGCTCCCAGTCGAAATCCGCGTACGCCTAATTATGTCTCTGGTTTTCCTACACCTTGATTACTGCTGTGTTACATACTTGGACATCACTAATGAAAAAAATCTTATTCGTAGCAAATCTCTGAACGCCTGTATTCGATTTGTATTAGATCTACCGCGAGATACCCATATTACAGAATTTTATCGCGAATTAGGCTGGCTTAAGACAAAGAGCAGGAGGTATTACTTCCTCGGCTCACTGACTCACAGCGCGCTACGCAGTGGGACCCCAAGTCATCTTCGAAATTGCTTGACAACACAAAATCTCAACCCACAGCACAGAACTAGAACACCAGAGGACTGGCTTCGACCGCCTGCCTGTCGTAGTCTTCCATAGGAGCAACGATTCATCCATGCTTCTATACACGTACTTGTATAACTCTTACAAATATTATCGTTTCTACTAACTGAAACAATTGCAATATACTGTATTGTACTACAATTTCCCGTGATATCTTGTGACCTGTGGTGAATTTGAGATAAGGATTATATTCATTGCATTCCTTGAGTCAAAACATTGAAATTAAGAAAAAAAGTCATCTATTTCGGTCGGATAGAAGCCGAGAAATTCGCAATGAAAGAGAGCGCCGAGGAAATTTTTTATGCAAATACGGCTGGGCTCTTCTCCCACCACCGCCGCACACGCTGCACGGGAGCCGCGCACGCTGCAATTTCGCGCGACGGCGTTCACTCTCTCCTGCATTCTAAATGCGAATGCGTATTATAATATTTTCAACAACTTGCACGTGGATAGGAGTTGGTTTACCGAACCGATCGGCGTTCTGCAGATTGTGCTAGCATCCATAGTTGTCTCAAAAATGAGCTCTAAAGTTGAAGGCCATTATCTCGGGATCTACCTATTGGATTTCGACTTTGTTTTTTTGAAATTGCGCGTCCTGAAAACAGCTTTCTAGCCGTGTACTATAAAGTAACACTTTATAGTACAGGTTGAAAGTTATTCCATTTGTTATTAGGAAAAAAAGTGATTTTTTTCAATTCTGTAGGCCGTCAAATTGCAAAAAAAAAATTAAAAAACCATTGGACATTGTTGTTGAGGGTGTCCAATATGTGTAAAAAAATCAGGACCAGTGTCAGTGTTATAGCAAAGGTTACAGAAGGCATTACTTTTTTTTTTTGTTGCTTAATTATGCAATAACTATTCAACCCACAGGGATCGGGTTTCACTTACTGTTTTGGAACCAAAAGAGGTAACTAATTACATATCATCAAAGAGGTTGGATGAATTTTAAGGGGTATAATGAGTACTGAATTTTGCAAATTCTTTTTTTCGTATTTTGCATAAAAAAAAATCAAATTTTGAAAATTCACATCCAAGACCAACAGCATCTTGTGGAAAATGCAATTCTAGACAGATTCACTTCCGTACATTTTTTGCCTTAGAGTCATACTTTCCGAGATATTCGACGATGAATGCGAAAAAATGCGACTTTTTTGCTCATTTTTCAGTTTTTGATTTTTAAAACCATGTCCCGCCACTTTGCGCCCACGGGGACTGGGATTTCCGAAATCAGCGCATTTTTTACTTAAAAACCACTTGGTCCCCAAGTGTGGTAAGCCAACAAGGTAGTAGGGATGCCTCCTACCTCTCTGGGCATGACTTAATACACCTCGTTTATGACATTGATGCCTGTGAAGCATCTGAGACTCATACGGAATGCCATCGAGATTTTCGTAATTTCGAGATTGCTGCCTATGTTCGCGCCCTCGAAAAATATGACTGGGCTCCGCTCTACGATGCTCATACCATTGATACTCAGATCGACTTATTACATCGAGGCATTTTGAGCACCATCGAGGACCAAACCACGGTGAAACCGGCAAGGACACAAGTAAGGCGCACCCATCGCCCATGGATTACAAAAGAGATACGACAACAAATAAGACGTAGGGATCGGGTTCGCGATAAAGTGCGTAGGACTGGAAGTGCTGAGGATAGGGCTGCGTACGTCGAGGCGAGAAACATCTGTAAGCAGACCCTTATGATGGCACGGCACGCTTATTATGAAAATAGACTCTCGTCGATCACAGACCCACGCATTTATGGCATGAGCTAAGGCGCGCCGGAATTGTGGCTGACAATAAGAGGCGACTGCCCGTCTCTTTCTCTGTGACCGAGCTCAACAACGCTCTTCTAGCGGCATATCAAACACCAATAGGTGATGTTAGAGAAACCCTTGACGCGGCATAAATGGGACCTTTTAATGACTCACGTTTCTATTTCCAACACATTTTGCCAGGGCAGCTCTATGGAGTTGTGCATGGATTTTCGACAGCGGCCAGGGGATGTGATAATATTCCAATAAGCTACTAGAAACACGCTCTCCCAGCCGTACTGCCTATCATTCTAACCATCCTAAACGCGTCTCTTCTCACTGCGACCTTTCCTTCGTCCTGGCGGCATTCGATTATCGTTCCCGTTCAAAAAACTGCTCAGCCTAAGTCGCTATCAGACTATCGACCAATATCCCTCCTGACTGCTCTCTCAAAGTGTATGGAGCGGATTGTGGCCAAACAACTCGTCGCCTACCTGCACGAAAACAAACTCTTCGATAAGTACCAGTTAGATTTTCGGACGGGGCATAGCACGCAAACAGCGCTTCTAGGTATAATGAATGAAATTCGTTTGGGCATTGATGACCGGCAGCTTACTATAATTGTATTTTTGGATTTTAGTAAGGCATTTGATCGCGTTGATCATTATCTCCTGCTCTCGAAACTCTACACCATTGGTTGCTCCCCTTAGGTCGTAACGTGGTTCTGTATCTATCTCACTGGTAGAACACAGTCGGTCAGGGGTGAAAATGGAAAAATCTCGACAGCGGACCGCGTGCAGTCTGGAGTTCCCCAAGGTTCAGTGCTCGGGCCTATTCTATTCTCTATTTTCATCCGAGATCTCCCTCTCGTCTTGTCACATTCCTCGCATGCGGCTTATGCGGACGATGTTCAAATTCTCCTGCACTGTCGACCGGATGAACTAGACAGAGGTATATTGGCCTCCTCAACGCTGACCTCAAAGCGGTATCCGAATGGACCACACGAAATAGACTTACTCTCAACGTCACGAAGACGGGGGTTATGCTAACGGGCTTTGCTCGCCACCCAAACAATGTGGAAATATCACTGCAAACTCCAATTGAAATTGGAAATGTAGGGCTCGAGCTTGGTTCTGTGGTAAAGTGCTCGGGGGTCCTGTTAACCCCCGCACTGTCATGGGGACCACAGGCTGCGGCTATTCGTGGGAACATCTTTGGCACTCTAGCACAGCTGAAGCGAAATCGAGGTATCCTCTAGCGTAGGCTCCGTGCTCGGTTGATCGTGGCTCTGGTATTCCCCATACTCGACTATTGTTGCGTGGTCCTGTCCGACGTGACGAAAGAGCAAAATGTCGCTATAACACGGGCACTCAATGCATGTGTCCGTTTTGTATGCGACCTTCCACAAGATGCACATGTAACGAACTCCTACCGTGATCTCGGATGGCTCGACACTGAAAAGCGTCGACTTCATTTTCTCAGTGCCCTCACATACACGGTATTGCAAATGTGCAATCCCGAGCATCTAAGAGATATGATTGTGTTCCGAAATGAGTTCACAAATGGCCCCTCCAGGAGCTCTCACCTCGACCTAATAACTCCATATTGCCGTACGTCCGTTGGACAGGGCTCTTTCAAATTCATAACTGCATCGCTTTGGAACAGTCTGCCTGAAGCTCTACGCATGTCTGAATCCCTAGCTGAATATAAGTCGAGGCTCTTTGCCTACTTGCAGAACTAGGGTATTGATCCTTTGTCCATCGCACGCTTGCAAATCGCTTCACGAAACTAGCGTATCGTTTTTCTGTTTACCACACGCCCAAATGTACACCTAAACTGTACCACGCTGATACCGTATGCTACTCCATTTGTATTTAGTGTTAAGTTAGTATAAATAGCTCCGATACTGTTCTCTGTACAACCTATATCAATCAATTTTTAATTTTAAGTTAGCGTTAATACACCTATATATGCCTTTGTACAACGTTTTCTGTAAATGAGCTCTTATGGGCTAACCCCCAGAGCCAAATAAATATCATCATAATCTCTCATCTCTGTGAGTACACATGGTTGACAGTTTTGCTTGCTCCTCCTTTTCTGTGCTTTTCTCTGCCACCGCCTGCCTTCGGGCGTTTTTGTTTTAGGATTAAAGCGTGCTCAATACCGCTTTTCACCTCTTGCTAATAGGCTGCGTCCTGCTGGACTTGCTTGCATGAGTTTTCTCGTGGTGAAAATCGGTTTCCTTGAACATCGCACATAACCTCCAACTGGCGCGCGTAGCTCTACCTCTCTCTATGGTCGGCCAGTAGCGCATGCGTTGTGTAGTCTTCTGCTCTTCTAAGTCACATCCAGCATTTCCTACGCATGCGTACATCTGATATATCCTGCGTATGCCCTTCCACCTCGCTGCACTGAGACGCCGAACTAGCCACGTTCTCACGCTATCCGACTCACCTACGCACAATTATCAAAGGAAGGTACTCACATCGCATCATCAGTTGGTGAAGTCACCAACTACTTTATGCTCAGGCAGTAAACGCGGCATCGATTAACCACTAGTGATCAATCATTACTATCCACGCCACTTTCTTTTTTCCCCAGACAAAGCATTTCTCTTTCTCGCTCATTGTACACATATTAGTACCGTAGTTATTGTAATTTTGTTTGTGAATATCTAATTCTACCGTTTTCTGCACGTCGAACTATTGCTTCAAATGCAAGAAACGAATTGCAGCCTCTCAGATATCGTGCGCTGATTGTAATCGATTTTTCATCCGGGCTGCAGTAAAAGTTACTTAAATTATCTCACCGCCAACGCGTGCTGTTTAGTAAATTGAGCCATCATGCCGTTAAACGACGCTAGTACCTCACGAAAAGATTCTACACCATCAGCCTCAACATTGGATATAATCCTATCCAAACTAAGTAGTTATGATGCGAAACTAGACAGTATAAGCCCCAAACTAAACTGTCTCCCAGAAATCAAGAACGCTATCGCTTCTCATACTAGAATAATTGAAGCTCTCGAACGATCCAACGTAAACCTTGCCCGTGATATCGTAGCTCTTCAGACAACAGTCGTTCCATCGCAAAATTCGCAAAATTCTGTTTCGAATGAAATCATCATCTCAGGCATACCATCGACATGCAATATTCTTTCCGATCAGATTGCGCGCAATGTCTTTGCGTCGCTATCCATCCCCGAGCTTCAATGCCATATTCTAGGAGTACGCAAACTTACAAAAAACAAAAACTCTGCAGATAACGCTCAACCTCAAGCTTCGTCGAAGAATACTGGTTCTATATCTCTTATCACCACCCTAACCGCTTCGTCCCTGCGATATTGTGTTCTAAACAAAAACCGTAGTAAAAGCACATAATCCCAACTAGAAGTACTAGGTAAAAATTTTGATGTAAATATCTTCATAAACGAGGTTTTACCTCCGCCAGTCTACAAATTACTGCGAAAAACGAAGTTAGCTGCTACTGCGGCTTCCTACGGACATGTTTGGTCGAGATACGGAAAAATTTTGCTCATAAAGAAAATGATCATCTTGCATTAACCATTCAATCTTCTGATGATTTCGCCAAAATGGCACGACCTGATACAAACTCAACAACTGTGTCCACACCAACTCTTACCCCGAATAGTCCAAAACCTACATTTACGTCTTTCATTAAAATCGCGCAATTTAATGCAATTTCGCTCCTTGGACACATCGATCAAATACGTGATTACTTTGATCCTAATTTCTTCAACATAATTTCTATCTGCGAGACATGGTTACACACTCACATCCAACATGAACTCAAAAATATTAATAACTACTTTCTGCTACGAAATGATCGAGAAAGTCGTATGGGAGGTGAAGTCGCATTTTACGTGCATTAATCCCTAAAAGCTGAATTGCTCGCAATATCTCCTGGTAGTTTTCAAATTCACCTGAATACATGCTTCTTGACATTCATCATCCCAACTCGCGTTCAGTTCTTCTTGCTTTTATTTACAGAAAACCACGAGCCAAGCTACTTCATGACTTTAGCGACACTTTAAACCGTTTTATCAATAATTATAATAACATCATTTTAACTGGCGATTTAGATTGCAATTTGCTCACAAACAACTTCGAAGGCAACTATTTACGCGAGTTCGCTTTCTCCAGAGCTCTACGTATTGTAAAATCAGAAGCCACCCACCATACTTCAACTTCGGACTCATGGATCGACGTATTCATGATTGATAGTGAAGATAAGATCCTCAATTTCTCCAAATCAGAAATGCCATTCATTGCTGGTCACGGTTTACTATCCCTGTCATACAAACTTGAAGTTCCGAAATTACGACCTCAAATTTTATCTCTTCGTTGTCTTTCAAATTTCAAT